>NW_009914298.1:0-28751 GCF_000696875.1 Nestor notabilis
AAAAAAAATTTATAACTGATGGCTTTTTAGAGGTTTTCTAAAACTTGAAGGCAAAGCTGGTCAGGTTAACCATACTGAGCAGTAATACTGTAGGAGATGTGTACTTTGTTAGGAATGCTGGCAGTTAACTGTGATTAGGAGCCTTGTGCACTGCTGAACTAGCCCAGGGCTCAATGAGTAGGATGGTATGTTTACAGTAAGAAAAAAATGACAATAAGCAGAGAGAACTAGGCACATGACGAGGGCAGCTTGTGGATGGGTCCCAGCTGAGAAGTGTTAAGCACATGGCTGCATCCAAAATTCAACCTTCTGTGGAGCTGAGGCGCTTGAATCAGGGCTATGTGGAAAGCATCTCCATATATTCATGATGATAATTCTGTGAAGAGAAGCTGCCTACAGGTATTTCTGTTGAAGAAGTAAGAGGCGCAGTTTTACACGTGAGAAAAAAGACGTATTGATGGTGACAGCCTCTTGTGTAAAACCTTAGTAGTGGCTGAATTTAGCTTTCACATCAGCCAGAGAGGAGTCAAATAAGTGTCTCTTCTAAGAGAATCTTAGAGGCTGTAGCTTAGCGCTGTCTAGGGGTGTTTTAATCTCTAATATGGCTGATACAGAGCACCTTCAGGGATGAGTACTAGACAGAGAAGGATGGAGGAGCATGACTTTGCAATCTAGTCAAGCCACGCAGAGAAGGAATAAGAGAAGGAAGGTATATGTTCTGGTTATTCGTCTTGACTTTTGTACAGTGATTGTGTATTCTGAGATGCACAAATATTCCTGAAGTCTTTTGGAATGTCAGCTGTGTTATCAGTTCCGTTTGTCAGAGACGTTCCATAATCTTCAGTTTTGTGTTCATGCAGGAATGACGATCTGGATGAAGTTTGCTTCAAAGTCTGTGTGTGCAACACAGTCTGCGATGTACTGCAGGGTCGAACAGTTGATGTTCAGTTTTGTCAGCTGTTCCTGAAACCCAGCAAAGAGAAAATAGACTTCCTCCTTGAGGTAAAAGAAATTACCTGATATTAGAAGGGGAAACAGTATTTAGCGAGATACCTTTTTCCTCATATAACAGTATTATTGTTGCAAGGAATGTTCAGATTTCTTAAGCAGGGAGAAATACTTTGTACTAACTGCAAGAAAGTTGATTGTAAAGTAACTTCTCAAACTGTCACACTCTGTGATCAGTCTTGCATCTATGTTTATACCTTCATTTCCATCTGTTGGGGAACATGTTTCCGGAGTTGACCTGTAGCTTCAGATTGGATTTAAAATTGCTGCTATTCCTTGACATCACTGAACTACATAAGAGATATTGTTAGATGTTTGTTTTCAAGGAACAAAGAAACAAATCCTCTAAGACAGTTATCTTTCAACTGCTGCATTTTTAACTGTTAGTCCTAGTGAATTTTATGGATTTGCACTTAGAAATGTTGGTTCATTTTTAAATCCCTGTGGAAGGGCTTTGTTACTTAATGATCTTGTAAGGCTGACTGTGACCACGGCACTCAGCATCAGCACACCTAAATATTAGAGGAATAGGAAAAAGGAGTGTGAATCTGTGGGAAGATGGCAGTTGTCAGGAACAGCCTGTCTCATGTGCAGGTTGAAAGAAACTGATCCATCTGTGATGGCTACAGTGTTTATCAGGTAACTTTGCTGCCTCACCTCAGAGAGGGAGTTACTGGCTGATGCTAATTATGAGTCAGAAAACTGGGTAGTAATGCTGTCTGTAACTAGTTGTAAATGTTCTAAGGGGCTGCTTACTTATTTTCTGCTTTCTTCCCCAGGTTTGTTCAAGATCATTAAACTTGGAAAATGCTTCTGAAGTGTTGAAGAGAAAAATGGCAGCATTTCTCAAGTATGTACCCATACTCAGATAACATGAATTCACACTTGGAAAGCAGTGTAATACAGCACAATAAATGATTATAGCAGAGAACTTACAATTGGAAAATAAGCAGCTTCTTCCTGCTTGCTTATGTATTAAATTTTTCATTTGTTTAGAAACTTGTGTTTGGGTTTGGAAGATCTTCAGCTTGTCTTCATGATTTCATCTCATGAGCTCTTCATAAAACTGCTGAAAGATGATGAACGGAAGCTGCTCATTGATCAAATGCGGAAGAGATCGCCTCGGATCAACCTGTGCACAAAACCTGTGGCTTCTTTTTATGACATCCCAGGTAGTTTTCACAGCATTTCCATTAACTTACATACAGGCAGTGACCTGTTTCCGTGTTTGAAGTTACTATGTGCAGGTCTATTCTCAGGAAAAGTTTGAGAGAATGTTTTCGGAGAGAATACATTTTTATTTGGTGAATGTCGTGCTTGTTCAAGAAGGTGGCTATTATTTGCTTGTATTTCAGCTGAATATAATAGGCTCCAATTAATGTGTCATCATAGAATGGTTTGGGCTGGAAGGGACCTTTAAAGCTCATCTAGTTCCAACCCCCTGCCATGGGCAGGGACACCTTCCACTAGACCAGGTTGTTCAAAGCCCCATCCAACCAAGTGAAGGAGATATGTGACACTTGGTTTGGACCAAATCTGGCTGTTCTAGCTGTTGGCAGACAGGGCACCCTGCCTCTGGCCTCAGACAAGCACTAATGCTTGTGTGACTGTGGTGAGCTGGACCAGGAGTAATGTCTGGACGAAGTTTTAAACTTCCCAAAGTGAAACAAGTTGTTTCATTTCCCAGGTCAGCTGGCTGGCTGTGCAGCTGCACAAGTCAAAGCTGACAGAAGAGGTGCCCTTTGGTGACTAAAGCTGGAAAGAACTGGCCTTGCCTTGACTTAAACCAGTTGTGAAAATACATATTTTCACTAAGGCAGTATAGAGACACTTCTTACTGCTTTACTGCAGCAAGGGTAACAGAATACTCAGAGCTGCTGCTGTGAGAAGAGGGGGCATTGAAAGTAGCTCTTCAGGTCAGGGAATCTGGGAAGCTAGCACATGGTGTTTGTGGAAGGGCACAGAAGAATGTATGAGGCCTTCAAAAACATCAATGTATCCGCTGTTCTTACTGAGTTACGTGTAAATACTTAACATACTAAAGAAATGTAAGCATCTGCATTAAGAAGGAATGTGCTGGAGATCTGATTGCTTTACTTCTAGCTTCACCAAGTGTCAATATTGGCCAGCTTGAACATCAGCTCATACTGTCAGTAGATCCTTGGAGGATTCGACAGATCTTAATTGAGTTGCATGGTATGACTTCAGAACGCCAATTCTGGACAATTTCAAATAAGGTAATTCACTTCATGTGCTCTTGAGTGTAATTCAGGAACTGGTTAGGTGTCATGCTGCAGTGAACAGTAAACATTTTGTCACAGATCCTCAATGTGGTTTATTTTTCCCTTGTGAGAAAACAAATTCCTGTAGCTTTTGCTTTCAGTGTTCTGAGTTGTCAGCAAGATTACTTTAAATTAAATTCCTGTTGTCAAAAGCTGTCAGCAGAAGAGAGGAAGAGATTGGTTGGGTTGTTTTTTAAGTAAGGATGTCTTGTCTTTTTTTCCCCCTCCCGATTATTGCAGATTCAGAGTGTGAGCAAAGTAGGGTAGTCAGCCTTTCTTATTGAACTTCCACCAGAGCAATACGTGTGATTAGGTATAGAAATGAAGGACTTGGCACTTAGGTGGTAGTAATTTTCAATGTTTGAGTTTTGTTTATAATGTAAGCAGTGATGTGAATTCTAAAACCTGTTTCTGTGCAAATGTCCTATGTATTTCTCTCCCAGTGGGAAGTGCCAAATGTTTACGGCAATGTTATTTTAGGAATCAAAGACAGTCTGACTAGGGATTTGGTCTACATCCTTATGGCAAAGGGATTACACTGCTGTGCGATTAAGGTGAGCAAGTCATCTGAAGGTGCTGGTGAGTGAGTTTGAGCAATTGAATTTCAGCAAGACTGAATATATGGAAAAAAGCCCTTTTTGAGAAAAAGAATTGTAAAACTGGGGTGTGAAGGAGATGTAGTAACAAGTCCTGTGTGTTGTGTAAGCATTGAATATTTATGTCTCAAGAGTTCCATGAGTGGAGTAAGGATAATGGCTTTCCAGCAAGTTGGGCTTGGAGATTATTTCATTCATATGAAGTTTTGATTATGATGTACTAAATCATGTTGCATCTAAACCCTGTTTCACATAAGGAATTTATTGGAACGTTCGTTTATTTTCCCTTTAATTGACAATACTGTAGCTTGCTAAACTACAAGATAAAAAACCCCACTGCACCCAATATGACAATAGTTACTTCTGGTATGGTTTTTCTTAAACTTCTTGTTTTCTTTGAAAAATTTGGAACTGTCAAGATTTAATAGCAAGTCCATAGGACTCAAAAATTGAGAGCTGAACAGCACTTTAACTCTTAGTCTTCTCCTTTATGAAGCCATTAGGAATCATCAATGCATATACTTTTCATTGCAGGATTTTGTCCATGCAAAACAGCTTTTTGCTGCTTGCTTGGAGCTTGTGACAGAGTTTTCTCCAAAACTGCGCCAAGTCATGCTGAATGAAATGCTACTTTTAGACATTTACACTCATGAAGCTGGACCTGGTGCTTCTGGAGAGCGTCCTCCTTCTGACCTTATCAGCAGAGTCCGAGGATATTTGGAGATGAGAGTTCCTGGTAAGTACATTGCTGTCTTTCCCAGGACACAGTAAAGTACAAAGCTGTTGAGAAAGGAACAAAGAAAACAACTTTGTGTGGTAGGTTTTCTGTTCAGATGTGTAGCTGGAAAAACGGTAGTGAAGTTTGACATGGGGTTTAGTAAGGCTTTAGAAGTCTGGTTAGTTCTTAAAAGTTGGAAATGAGAACAGCAACATCATGATGCCTACATACTGCTAAACACTGCTTAAGTGCTGCTTAAAGGGCTTGAGCAGGTTAAAACATATTTTTACCTGAAGAGTTCTGCTAATTGTTAAAGCAGTCTGCTTGGCTTCATGCTGAGGGAGTAATGTAGTGCTGTTGTAGTTAGAGGAAACTGTTGTTGCTCCTGATTTTTAGAGGTGAGGTCTCTTGTGGGGCTAAGCATTATGTTTTTCTGTGATGGGTATGGATCAGAAATGGCTAATCAAGGGGAATGGGTTTTGCTTGTTTTCATTTAACACTGTACTAAAAAAATCCCCCAAAAGTTAAGCAAAGAACACATTTTCTTCCAGATATTCCTCTTCGACAAGTTATAGCTGAAGAATGTGTTGCCTTCCTGTTAAACTGGTGTGAGAATGAGTATTTGACCATGCAAGTTCCGTTACCTCTGGTTCAAACTAATCCTTATGTGAAGGTAAATAGTGCTCAGTCTCAAAGCTTTATCAGGCTGCAGTTTACTTTTTCCTGCCGAAGTCTTCTGTACTTTCAAAAGCATGTGCCCTTTTGTCTCAAGAGTGTTGGGTTTTGTGGCTGTCATGGCTCAGGTCTGCTGTAGAAGGCAGCAGGGCTTAGCAACAAGTGTGTTTGACAGGTCACTAAAGAAATGAAGGCTGTGCTGCAAGAGCAGATGAAACAAGCTGCACCTTAGCCCTTGTTGGCTGCCAGCTGAGCTTGGTTCCATAAGTATCAAGCTTATGTGTGTGGTTATGATTGAAACCCTGGAGCACTTCCATAAAGGACTCGCCTCCTACACGAATCGAGGCTGAGCGTTCCAGCTGAGGGGAATGAGAAGTGTACAGATCTCAGGCTTCATATCTGGTTGTTGTTCTGTTCCAAGGACACTTGTTTTCCAAGTGCTCTGTAGTGGTTCCATTTTTTAACCCAACACCAGGTGTGAATTTCTGGAGACGTTCAAGCACTGCCTTTGTGGAAACTTTGTTTTCAAAATGGTTTTACAGCACTGTTCCTGCTTCAGAGTCTGGCAGTGAAGCTGAACATAGGCCATGTTACAGGACAGGTTCATTTTTGGCCTGTTCTGCTTACCTGTGGTATTTCCTAATTTCTGTTCTGAAGTTCAGCTTTTTCTGTGTAGCAGAGTGCCAGTTTCAGTTCAGATTATTATATGAAAGTTAAGGGAGTTCGAGGGAGACAGTCTTTATAAAACTGTATTTCATGGGGTTTGGGTTTTATGCAGTACATTGTAGTAGAGTGTAAAGCTTGCTCTCTGGAACCTGTAGTAATTAAATATACCCTAAGGAAACTAATAAAAGGATAACTCTTCTGCTGTTTAATTCCTGTCTTCCAGGTTCCTCATCATGTCCTTGACCCCTCTGATTGAAATGGTGACTGCAAAGTTTAGTCACATTGCGTTGTAGTTTGTAACTTAAAATCATTATTTAGGCACTTTAAATGCCAACAATTCCTTTGCTGTAGCCAGGGTCCAGAGAAGCTGCACATACTGTATTTTTTTCTCTTCCATGGCATAGCTGGGGCAGTTGCTGGCTGCTACATGCAAAGAACTTCCAGGTCCCAAAGAAAGCAGACGGACAGCTAAAGACCTTTGGGAAGTTGTGGTACAAATCTGCAGTGTATCCAACCAGCACAAACGGGGGAATGACGGCAGAGTGAGTTTGATAAAACACAGGGAGTCTACACTGGGCATTATGTACAGGTGTGTCTTAAATCATTTTTAAAGATTGTTTGAATTGTATATTTGACCCATGTTCCCTTCAGGAATTGTCTGGATTCCACTGTCTGAGTGGTGGCAGCAGCAAAAGGTCTCTCCTGAGTAAACAATCCCCCCACTGGCAGTGCTGGATATTAGTGGTGATGTGTTGCCTTTCCTTTTCGGAGGGAGGAAAAAGGAGTGTGTGGGGTTAAGGTCAGAATACAGACACTGGAGCATATGTATTTGTACTCCATTATAACCAGTGTACATCTTCCAGTAAAGTCAGTGGCATCTAGAGGGCAGTTCAGCTGACCAACTGGAGGTGTCTGCTTTACATTAACTGGAATTGTTCTGCAGGCTCCATTCACTGTGACTGTGTTCAGTTTTGTGTTCAGTTTTGGACCTTGCTATACACAAACAGATGTGGACAGGCTGGAGAGGATCCAGAGAAGGGCCACAAAGGTGATCCAGGGACTGGGAAAGCTTGCCTTATAAAGAAAGGCTGAGAGAGAGAACTGGGTTTGTTCAGCCTATAGAAAAAAAGGCTCAGGGGAGACCTTTTATTACCATGTTCCAGTAGCTAAAGGGTGGCTACAAAGAAGGTGAAGACTCCGTTTTTACAAGGAGTCAGTCACATGGAAAAGATGAGGGGTAATGGGTACAAGGTACTGCTGGGGAGATTGCACACGAGGACAATTTCTCAGAATGAGAATAATCAAGCCCTGGAATAATCTCCCCAGGGAAGTGGTGGATTACACTTTGAAGACTCAGCTGAGCCGGGTGCTGGGCCATCTGGGGTCATGCTTTGCTAAGAAAGGTTTAAGAAAGGTTGGACCAGATGGTTGCTGAGGTCCTTTCCAACCTGGTGTTCTGGGCTTCTGTGATTAACTACTCTTATAACTGCATTAAATACCTACCTCACAGCATAGGAGTTTACATGTATCTTCAGGTTTCTGAATTTAAAGCTAAATGTTATTCATTCTTGAAATGAAATTCTCATTCCACTGAGCTCCTGGGGAGAGGGAAAGGAAGAAAGTATTGACTGGAGTAATTTCACTGTCGGTTCCCTAACCTCTGCCAGCCTTGGCCTCACTGACTGATGGATTGATTCATTCAGGACTCTGATTTGTCCTCTCAGTGAGTGTTCTCAGCTTGTTCTTAAGTTGAAGCCTAATTACAAGTTGCCTGTTGTGGTGAGTTCTGGAATGTATGATTATATCAAACAGCTTTCCATGTTAAAAACTTGGAAGGGGCACCCCTGTCAAACTATGGACTGTTTCTTTGCCTTTCTTGAGCTAATCAGGTTAATGTGTACCTAAAGACCAGCTGCTTTTGCTTATCCTGTGGTGGGACGGGTGAGAGAGGGTACGTGCTTGCTGTAGGTTTCAGTTGTACTCTGACAAGGAAAAGGAAGCAGTACAGGTGTACTCTGGGATACTGAACCTCTTCTGACCCCTCTGATTGAAGTAGTGAAGGGTGTTGACCCTGTTGTTATTACAGAAAAGAAGCAGTGAAACCTTTTCCAGACAGGCTGTGCTTGTCTGGGTTGTTCTATGGTGACAATTCTCATGTGGCATCATGAGGAAACAGTGTGCATCATAAGTGATCAGTGCACACCCTCTTCTGTAAGCCTGGAGGTCACCGTTGCAATCCTAGCTTGAAGAGTTCCAGTACATCTCAGTTGCTTTCCCTTTTAGAGTCAATGGTTGACTAACTACAAAGTGATTTTCATGCCTTTTATAGCTTGATGGAATAACACATACCTCTTCATTAACCTCTTTTAAATGTAAAAGTAAAACTTGCTAGTGACTGTATTAGAAGTGAGTGACCTGCCTGAGTGTTTTCACTTACGTATCCTGCATTTGTGAACTTAAGAGGTGAAGGGGTGTTTTGGCAGGTGAAGAATTTACTGACCTAGTTTTTAGTATATAAACTTTGCATGTATTCTTTGTTGTGGACAGTTACTTACACGGGGTTTTGTGTCCTTAATTTAGGAGTGAATTACTGTCCTTCATCAAAAAGCTTCGGGTAAGTTATAGTGGTCTTGAGAATGTGTTTGCAACCAGAACTTCCTTTTGATAGAACATATTTCTGGACTTTTCCTTTTAAATTCCAGAAAGTCTGACAGCCCTATAGGTGTGTTGTATGGCTGAAGAGCTCCTGTATCTGCTATACCTGTCATACAGCAGCGTGGCATAGCCTGTGAGAAAATTACCCTGAATTCTGACAGTGGAGATCTGTTACCATTAGGAGTGCATTTTATTACAGCTGTCCCAAAGCAAAGCATTACATCATAAAAGTAGCAGAAGTAAGAGGAATGGGAATTGTTCATAGCTTGTGGGTTTGTAAGTGCTTAGACAGTGGTAATGTACCTAGCTTAAGTTTAAGCTTAGGCAGTAGCCACAGAAACGACAGAAACCTGTGGAAAACCTGAGTGAAGTTTATATCCAAGGTGTTGTTTGGGGAAAATGTGAAGTAATTAAAGACTTCCTGCAGCAACTCTCTCACAGTACCCTTGTGTTGCAGGATTCTTAACAAAATACTGCCCTATTTCAAGGTAATGATGTCAGAACCTCTTCCATAGCTTAGGGAAGAAACTGGAGTTTTGGTAGTTCATGGGAATACTATTTACTTTTTTTTTTCCCTTTACAGGAACCGTTGGTTTTAACCACGATATTGTCCCTATTTGTCAAACTTCATAATGTTCGGGTTAGTACAAACCATAAACATCTTACTCTGTTTCCTGGAAAGGTTTCTCTCTCCATAATTTCTCTTACGTCTCTCTTCTCTTAGGAAGACATAGTGAATGATATTGCAGCAGAGCACATTTCCATCTGGCCCTCCTCCATCCCCAAGTAAGATGATAACTAAAAATACAGGTTTCAGAATATGTGTTTACATAATTGGTTTGGTTCCAGTTGCTGTGTGTTAGTTACTGGGTGTGAGTGGGATTTCTGCCCTATCGGGGCATCACTGACCGCCACGCTGCTCATGGGCAGGTTGGCCTGATTGCAGGGAGGTTTTTTCTCCTGATTTCATGGTCCTGATGGAGTGTGGGTACAAGAAACGGAGGGCTGTTTTAGCTGCATGCTTTACTGGGCTGCGTTTAACTCTGTGAACTGCATAATACTTTACTACAAAATAACTAACATTTTTGAGGTGTGCTTGAATAGTAGCCAAAGGGACATAGAGTATATATTGATTTGTTCTGGTTGGATTGAACTGTATTTCTCCAGTGATGTTTAAAGGCTCTGTGGGGCTTGAACCTCATTGGTTTAGATTCTTTGTATGCATTGGGAGAGATGATTCCTGTGAGAGAGGGAGAAGTGTAATGCTCAGCGTGGTTAATCTGTCTTTAACTGGTCTGAGTGAACAGTCTCATTGTTACTGGTGTAGATTTCAGTGCATATTATAAGGTCAAGCAGAAGAAAGTTGTTTTCAGCGTTACCAGAATTCAGCAGTAGGGTGAGAAACCCGTGTTTTCAAAACTGGAGGTTCCACACAAACTTTAGGAATGGCTGCCCAAGCAGTGTGCCAAACCGTTCCCATCCTTCCTTTCCAAGCCAGTTCCACAAGTTTCCAGAGATCTCTGTCTGTGGCCATTCATGTGGATGCTGTGATAAATATGTAGTGGTTTCAGGTGTTGTCTTCAAAGTTCTTGAAACTGAGAAGATGTATTATTGCACAGAACCCTCTTGTGTTGTCAGCCACAGGTAGGGTTCTGATTGTTCAGTCCAAGTCTGTGAAGGGTGTATTTGTTCTGTCAGATTTGCTGCAGTGAAACAATTCAGCAGTAGTCTTAAGTCAACACTAAGTCTTCCTGGAGTTATTTTTGCTTGACGCTTAATGCGAGGTGCTTTGGATTTCAACTAGATGGGAAATGAGGTTAGTGTTTAAAAAACCAAACCAGTCACTTGGGAATTATTTTTCTTCCTTTTTTATCCTTTAGTCTCCAGTCAGTGGACTTTGAAGCTGTGGCTGTGACAGTGAAAGAACTGGTGAGCTACGCACTGACCATCAACGCAAACAACCACTTCTGGTTAATTATTCAGGCAGATATTTATTTTGGTAAGTGAAACCAGTGTCTATTTTTAGCATGTGTGAGGGGTGCTTTGCTGCTCCAGGACTCGTTTGACATAACCCTTCTTGAATTTCCTCTTAAGAAAAGAAGCTTAAGTGATAAACGAGTTTAAAATCTTCAGGTGCAGTAGTGTAGGTGAGTTTGGGAGGTTGTCTAAGCCCACAGAGAGACTAAGCTGCCAGTGGGCTTGCTTTTAGGGTAAGGAAAAGTAAGAGTCATCGTTAAGTTCACTTTTTTTAGGGCAGTTGGTCCTTGAGGGCTGTAATTACGCAAGCTTCTAACATCGGAGTCTTTTATTAAGTGAATGGAAAGTTGTGTGAGTAGTGATTGCTTTTGAATGTGGAGATGGGCTTTGCTGCAGCAGAAGCCAAGCAGAGTGGAAAGGATCTGTGTTTGATCACTAGGACTGGTAAACAAGCATGAACTGATCTGGTATTGGTTGTGATGGGAAGCTCTTTCCTGTCCTTCTGTCCTCGCCTGTCCCTTCTGCAGTACTTGTCCTTGCTCCTCAGCAGGATCAGGATGTGGAGTGCTTCAGATCCCTGGCACTGTGACATGCACCCAGACCGCACCAGGGCAGCGCTTACCCCGGTTATGTGATACTGTGCTCTGTTAAGTTATTCCCCACTCCAGAGTCAGTCCCCGGGGCTTACTTTGTAGTGTGAGTAGAGAGTGCAGAGGGGCAGGTGCTGAAGAAGGAACTTTCAGAAGATAGCCGGACAAGTACAGTACTACCTGGTGCATGAGCTAGCAAAGGCCATGGCCGTAGCCATCCTCAAAGGTAGCTGGCCGTTTCTTCCACTTAAGTTATCCATTGAAGGACCACTCTAGGGAAATCTAGCTTTTCAGCCAAACTGTTCTTTACTGGCAGTCAAACAGGTACATTCTGTGCCTCTGCCATCTACTCCCTGGCGCTACCAGAGGAGACAAGGCACATGTTTCTGAATCACTTCTTTTTTGGACTGGAAGCATGTCTGTGGTGTGCTGTAACATGTGCTGCAGAAATCCTGGCCTGTTTCTTCCAAAGGAGACAAGTATCTAGAAGATGCTTTATAACCTTTGGGGTGAAGGGAGGGGTCTTAATCCAGTGTTTCACACTGTCACTTTATACATGGGAGAGTGATTCAGGGTTATAAACTGACAGCATTTGCTGCTTGTACAAACTGGAACAACATGCCAGGAGGAGGATGTTTCTGCAGGGAGCCTCAGCAGCTGGCACCCAAAAGAGCAGAGATTGGAGCACACCTTGCATGTCAGATCTGTGTTTCAGAAGCATGTGGACAAGCAGATTGGTCTCCCCACGTGGCCCCTGCAGGCTGCCTTCATGTCAGCCCAGTGAGAACCTACTGGGAGTAAAACTAGCACAGAGCCATGAGGTGTGGTGGCATCAGCCGGCCACCTCCAGCTCGCACCAACTGAGCTCCTCTACTACTACCTGCGTGCTTAGTTCAAGGGAGTTAAACTTCTTGACTCTCAGGTTGATGGATTTAAGATTCAGTACCTGGAAAACATGCAGTGATTCTCAAAAGGCAGAACTTGCCTGTGTTGCTGGCTCTTATTGTGTGATTTTCTGTCTATCACTGTTTTACCACCTCCTCTGTGTTGGGTTTTTTTAAACAGTGATATGGGAGTCGCCTTCCCAGTAGAATTCAGCAGTGAGGGAGTTGTATCTGAGTACTTCCATAAACAATTGATAAGAGACTTAGAAGTAACTGCTTTGTTTAAGACCTCCTTTTGCTTTTTTCCATTGCAGCAACGAATCAGTACTCGGCAGCCCTTCACTATTATCTCCAGGCAGGAGCTGTGTGCTCAGACTTCTTTAATAAGATGGTGCCACCAGATGTGTACACGGACCAGGTGAGTTACAGTGGGATTTGGATGTACAAAAATCTCTCTTTGGATGCATTTGGCATCCTAATTCTATGTAGAGCCAAAATTGCTCCCTAGGCACACACTCATGTAGCTTGTCAGATTTTGTACTGCCATGCAAGGTGGTCTGGACAGGGGTGGGATTGTAACCACCAGTGAAGCAAGCCAGAGGTGCAGCACTGCACACAGCATGTACCTGTGCGCTTTGCAAGCGGGTGTAACTAGTGGCTTCAGTTGCAGGTGGGCCATGAGTGAGAACTCCTTAATAACTGTGTGTACTGGGGGAGGCTTTGGTCCCAGCCACAGCGTGTTCAGTGGCACCTTTCAGTCACTGTAACCCTTACCTAGGCATTAGTCCGGTTCATCAGGAAGCGGGTGTGTTACTTGCAGGCTGTAGGAAGGAACTGTCCAGACTCCAGGAAGGAGGTTATTTATGTGCCCTGTCCAGCTGCTGCTCCCGTCATGTTCCCGTTCATACATCGTGAGAGCTTCGGACACTGTTCGGGGATCATCCTCAGTGCTCACAGCCCCATCAGAGCTGTGCCTTCTTTTAGCCAGGCTGCAGTGGTGCAGGAATCCCAGCTGGGACTGTGTTCTGTCACATGTGCCAGTGTGTGCCTGCCCCGGTGCTGTTCCATTCCCACATTCCATCAGGCCTTGTCAGTAGGCAGCAGGAGATAAAGGTGACACATTTTAAGAGGCCACAGCTTGGCTCTCACACCACAAATGCAGCACTGCGGCTGTAGCACACACCATAACCCCTCTGAGGTGTCCTCAGGGATGACAGCTCAGTCCACCAGTGGATGTGTTTGTTAGAACCCAGGAGCTGTTGGGAGTTAGGGTGTAGGCAGCCATTTAGCTGGTCCCTTGCATTTACAAAACATGAACTAAAGTTGCTGTTTGTGTTCCAACACTGGCTTTTCAAAATGTGTGTTCTGTTTTTAACCATTCTTCAGGTGATAAAAAGAATGATCAAATGCTGTTCTTTACTCAACTGTCACACCCAGGTAGGAGGTGAAATATGGCAGTAAGTAAAACATTGGTTTGTATTTTGATGTTAATGGGGGGAAACTAAAATGGAATCCAGCTTTCCTTGTAAATTCAATCTGCAGTATCAGATTTTGTTCTTACTGTTGCTGTTAGGATGCTAAAAGGACTGAAATTAGTGAGTAAATAGGGATATACTTGGAACTGCTGTGAATAGTAGAAAAAGAGTCTGGGGTTTCTTTGTCCCTTTTTTCTCTTAGGATATAGATATATTTATTTTCTGTAGGGCTGAGTAACCTTCCTTTTAGCTATTACTGTTGTTGGTATTGCAGCATGAGCCGTGGCTGCCCTTGCAGTTCAGGTGCTTGGAAGGTTCTTGCTGTAGAAATGAGCTCTGGCTCAGGTCTGGAGCAGGGGGAATACTACTGAGGGGTTCTGTGGGGGGATTTGAGGCTTTGAAACCCACCCTGAGTCTCTCCTTACAGGTAGCTATCCTCTGCCAGTTCCTCAGAGAGGTAGACTACAAAACTGCGTTTAAGGCACTTCAGGAGCAGAACAGGTGACTGTTACAGCAAAGTTTCTAGCTATAGGTAGAGGGCTGATGAGTGTGTTAGTAACCCTGTCTGTGTGCTCTTTCAGCCACGATGCCATGGATTCTTACTACGAATACATCTGGGATGTCACCATCTTGGAGTACCTGACCTGTATCCTTTCACTAGAATACCACCACGGGCGCTCACATTGGATTGTGGTGGCTGGGAAAAGTTGATTTCCTACCCAGGTGTCTTTTCTTGACTCACCCTCAGATCTCCACCACAAACGAGGAGAGACAGACAAGAGGCAGATAGCAGTGAGTTCACAGGGAGGGCTGGGGGGGAGTGGGCTTCATAGAATGGTTTGGGTTGGAAGGTACCTTTAAAGATTATCTAGTTCCAACCCCCTGCCACGGGCAGGGACACCTGCCACTAGAGCAGGTTGCTGAAAGCCCCTTCCAACCTGGCCCTGAACACTGCCAGGGGCAGACACAGCTTCTCTGGGTACCCTGTGCCAGCACCTCAGCACCCTCACAGCAAAGAGCTTCTTCCTAATATCTAATCTACATCCCCCCTCTGTAAGTTCAAAACCATTCCCACTTGTCCTGTCCCTACAGGCACTTGTATAAAAAGTCTCTCTCCAGAGTTCCTGTAGGCCCCTTTAGGTACTGGACTACCTTAGTCTGTCTTTACTTCCCTGAAACTGTCTTTTAAAAGAATCACCACTTCCAGTTTTAATGTTACTGTGTAATTGTTAATGGAGTCTGGCTGCTGATGGGAAGTGGTGGTGGGCACAGAAATAAATCACCCGTGGCACTAGTGCTGAAGTGGCCCTGCAGTGCCACAGCCTCACTGACGCTGCTGCTTACCCTCTCTCTTCTTGTTGCCAGATAAAAGCCATTGGCCAGACAGAGCTCAATGCCAGTAATCCTGAGGATGTCCTGCAGCTTGCTGCCCAGAGGAGGAAAAAGAAGTTTCTTCAAGCAATGGCAAAACTTTACTTCTAGGCTAATACTGGAAGGCCATGATAAAATGGGTGGGAGTGGAAAAAAAAAAACAAAACTTTCAAGACTTTTATTTTTTAAATTCATTTAAATTTTTATACAACATTTACAGTCTAGTATCTTTCTTTTTAGAAATAGATGAAATCTTATAATAAAACCCTTATTTTACAAATTGTACAGAAGGTAGGAAGCAACTTCAGCTAGTTCCATCATGGCTTGTTTGCAGAAGACATGCATTCAAGTTTGCGGAGTTTGATGTGGATGGGGGCACCTGATGCTCAGTGTCCCCTAACACGGGTCCCTGGGTGTGAGGCACAGGCAGGAGTGTTGTGCCAGAGGGAGGAGGACCAATACCCACCTTTCCCAGTACTGTCCCTTCATCACAGAAGTGAGTCAGAGGTAGTGAATATTCCAAGGCAAACACAGTAGTTAATGCTGTTTATAAACACTGATAAAACACAGCTCCACAGTTGTTTTAAAATACTGTTCCTAGGCTGTGAGTGGTTGTAGAGTACGAGCAGCTCACTTATTCCCATACCCTCTCCAGTTCTTATGTTTGTTGTGTAAAATAGAATTCCTTCCTTCCAGGACTGAACTTCTTCCACTTGGGGTTACATTTCTGCTTGTACTCTTACCTGAGGTCAGTGATGCACCAAGAACTGAGGTTTAGGGCAGCCCTGAGAGGCCACCACAACTGGGTCAGCCTGCTGTGGAGCTGGAACCTGACACAGGGTGGCTACACTGCACTGCAAGGGCGGAGTGGTGTCAGGGAAGTGAACTGCTCCCACCCTGACCTCCCTAACACCCTGACTGACAGGCATTAAACTCTGACCTTACCAAGAAAAGAGAAAGGAACAAGTCAAGAAGAGGTAATATGTACAAGCTGTCGCTAAGTTCTGCTGTATAAAGCAAGTCTGACATGTAAAGCTGAGCAGACAAACTTTGCCATGCAGCCGTTTTAAAAAAGTTCTTAAAATTCATAAATTAGGAATGGTCAGAGTTGAACTAAGTTGTGTGTGAGAAGGGAGCGGAGCAGTGCCGGCTCCCTGCAGTGGCACAGGGGCTGCCGCCTGGCCTCTCATCAAGGCTGCAGGAGGACACCAGTCTCAATTTGCATCTGCTGCATCTCATACTGCTCAGGTCTCAAGCAGCAGTAAGAGCATGAGTCACCTTTAGCGTGGTCTTGTTCTGAAGCACCAAATCCTGTTCTGTGTGTGATGGTGGTTGTCCATATTTCATTTCTTCTCTGTACTTTTGGGAGGGGTGATTATTCCTCCTGTTGACACAGGTGATAACTGACCTGGGGCAGTAGATGCTACGCCACTGTTGACTTCTTCCTGCATAGTGAGGGACGAGAATAACAGTTAATACCCATGACATGTTGTATACGCTTGCTGCACTAGTGCTCAGCAGCACTTCTCACACTGCTGGTACCATACTCCAGAGATCTAGGACACTATATAAAACCCCAAGGTGCTGTTACAGAACAGTGTAAAGACTGTCCTCTTTTAAACACATCACCAGTACTTCTAATTCAAATCCTTGCTTGTGGCCTGCAAGTGGTACAGTAAAACACATCTGGTTTATGGCATCAGCAAGCAGGAGCCAGAAGTAAGCGGCCAGAAGCACTGGCTGCAGAGGAGCCAGGCCAGGCACGAGCAGAGAGGTGCCTGGCTGCAGGAGAAGGGGTGTGTAACCTGCTCTCAACTGCCTGAACCCTGAGCCCACAAACCACCTACCAGCATGTCCAAGTAATTTGTGTGTGTTTGGATGTTATGGCGATCCTCTACCGCAACCTTCTTGAAGTTCTTCGGCTTCACAGGGGCTTTTTTTGCCACAGTCACAAAGGGAACCATCCATTCCACACACTCTGAGATGCTGTCCCAATCTAAGCCTAGAGAGCAGAACACAGGAGTGTATTTAGAACTCAAAAGAGCTGCACAGTGTTCTAGTATGGCTGTAAGTTATAAAACACCAATAAATACTGCAGATAAATTGAGAAACATCCTCCCAGAAACTCCCACCACTTCCCTGTGCTCCTTACATACAAGTGTTGAGGCTGAGGATGATGAGCACAGGCCTCCTGAGCAAAGCAGCACTGTGACTTACAGGGGAGTCTCACTTGCCTTTTTCAGCTTGAACACAAGATTCTGTGTTCAGAAAACACTACACTGTGGTTACAGTCCCCACATTGTAAGGCACAGGCTGGTTGGAGTGAACACAGGGGTTAACTGAATGCTGCCGGCAGGCAGAGGTGGCTGCTTAGTACTTGCATTTTAGAAGTAGCCAGATCACCTATAGCTAATGAGCCCCAAACTCACTGGAAGTCAGAGCAGTGTCACCCCAAGAGCAAGAAGGGTAAGTCTCTTCCATTTCCTTAGTGAAGACCATGGTTCTCACAGTGTTCCTTCTTTTTTGAGTCTTTGTAACATGTGAAATAGTGGTAGGAAGGAAGTAAAATTGGGGGTGAGGAGGATGGGACCCAACCCAGAACAGAACAAACTGTTGGTGTCTGTGTAGCTTTTGCTTTTTGGCAGCCTGGTAAACCCATATGCTCATAGTGACCTCAGGCACGCAGCAGCTTCCAGAATTCCCCACCTGACACGACCAAGCTTTATAAAAGCTTCTTACCTGAAGCTTTCTTAACGACTTCAATTGAGGTATAGTGGCAGAGCGCTGCAGCAGCAAGTGTTCTGTACTGGAAGTCCAAAGAATTCACATCCAGAATACACAGGTCTAACAGCTGAGGAAATAGTGAGAAAGTAAGATTTACTTAGAAACTTCAACAAGATGATACTTCAGTATAATCCTGCCTCAGAAACTGCCCTGCACGCAGCAGTCCTCCTACAGCCTCTGCTCTGGAACGTGGATGAGCTTTTTAGCATGTATTGCACCCATCTAATTTAGTTTTGGCACCAGTGGCAGCTAAAGTGGTTTGCATAACTCTGTGACCACTCACATGCAAGACACTTTACTTGCACGGACTGAAGCACACCTTTAAACTCTCAGCACAGCTCCAGGAAGGTACTTTCTTAAATGAAGATACTACGTAGCAGCTCAGTGACTCAGACCAGTCTGCTCTTCAGCAACCTCCCTGAGGCTGGACACAACACATGCCCACAAAAACAGGACCACAGTAGCTTCAAACTCGTGTCTGCCCCAGAGACTGCCTCCTGGCAAATGACACAGCAATGCTGCTACAGACAGCACAGGTATACACAGTTAACTGTTCACAGCACCTAAGTTACCCCCCTCCTCTCAGAGCTGTTGCCACTGTTTACAGAACACTGCAGTGCACAGCCATCAAGAACCAAACGAGAGGGATTTTTATTTTTCCAGTGTACAGGAAAGTACTTTAAGGAAGTATTGAGCAGGGAGACAAGCAACACATGGCTGCTTGTCCTCAAAACTGAGGATGAAGTTCTCTGGCAGAGTCAAACTTGCACATTCCTTAACAAAGTAACAGGCGAGGTGAAACAAGGGAAAGCATTCCTGAATGGCTCTGGGGTGCAACACTCAGTTGTGCTGGCAGTCACTCCACAAAGCATCTACTGATGCAGTTTACAACCTACCTGTGCTATCTGAATGAATTTTTCCTGAGAATACTGAGGTAGCAGCACTTTTGGAACATCCTTCAGAGCATCCACTTGAAGATACAGGTTCAGCCAAGAGACAATTGTCACTGGACAGAGTTCCCATTTTAAAGCCTGCAAACATTAAACAGTTGCACACCTTAAGCCACACAAGGACAGTTTCATGCTCTGGTCTCTTTTCCCACACCTCTCCTCCAACTTTGCACAGCGTATTGCACAGATCCTCAAAAGACACTGGTGATCATGTACAATTTCAAGTACAGATACTCATTTTAGATGGCAGTCTCACTAGTCTTTGATCAGGATGTGTTACAACCAGCACTAACAGATATCCCTACAATTGTGCAGCTGGATCTTACATCTTCCCCATTCAGAACTTGGGAAATTAAGAGTATTTCCCCAAGCCCTCAATCAAGCTGCCTGAACCTGCAGCTCTTATCTATCAAGGAAGAACAAACGCAGAAGGAGTGCTTACACACTCCTTTCCAACACAAAGAGCGTGGAGTAGCGTCAGTTCTTCCCTTGCCTCTCCTACAGGCCCTTGCACCCAGACAGCAAAGGGCCCTGGCAAGTGCAGCACATTCCAGTGACAGCCTTCTGGTCTGCCCCATGGCTTTCCCCCAAACAAGAGAAACCTCTCCTTTCCTAACAGACCAGGACTTCATCCCAGCCAAGGCTTTAGAGACCCACTGCACATAGAATCATACAATCACAGAGTGGTTTGGGTTAGAAAGGACCTTAAGATCATGTAGTTCCAACCCCCTGCCATGCCATGAAGGTTTTGCAGACACAGGGACATACAAAACATTTCCCTTTTCTAAAGTGACATTAAAATACAAGGCTTGGCTGGACAGTCAGCCAGCAATTAAACACAGCAAAGTTCTTACCTTTAACATAATAAGTTCCATTCTGACAATATCATCTTCGCTGCAAGCACCATCAGTGACATAAGCAAATTCCTGTATTTTAGGAGCGTAGATTTCCTTTAAAGGGAGGGAGAGGAAAGTGAAGGTCAGAGTGCCTTACAATGCTGAGAAAGCTTGAGAAGATGCTGGCAAATACTTTTCAGTCCATACTGACATATTAACATCTCTTATCATACCCTAGAATCACAGAATGGTTCAGGTTCAAAGGGATCCCAAAACTCATCTAGTTCCAAGCCCCTGCCACAGGCAGGGACACCTTCCACTAGACCTGGTTGCCCGAAGCACCTTTAGGCACTGGGAGCTGCTCTAAGGTCTCCCCTGAGCCTTCTCGTCTCAGGCTGAACAACCCCAGCTCTCTCAGCCTGTCTGCTTTCCCTAGAACAATGATTTCCTTGTTATATGAAGTGACTTGAAACTTACAGAATGAAGAGATACTAAAACCAAGTAGGCTTGTTATATGTTATCTGTGGTAAAACACAATAGATTTATTGCAGCTCTTAGCTCTGAGGGAAATAAATGCTGACCAAGCAGTCATTTTTAAACACCCTTTTGTTTATACCATTTATTACATTAAATGGAATGGCTGAGAAGATACACCACCCCAATTCTCCTACAGCACCTTGCTGTGTTAGAAACGGCTCGCCGGGACAGGCCATATGCAATGGCAGTGCCCATGTAGTCACATAGATTCATTATTAAAAAACAAACAAACAAACAAAGGCTAAAAAAAGATGAGAGAAAAATCCCACAGCCACTGGGGCTGCAAAATCCATGGTGCAGAGGTGTGTTAGTAAGAGAACTTCCCTACAGAACTGCTTCTCTACCAGCTAGCCTGATGCCCCATGCACTTCCTTAGGACAGACAACTGATTGTAGGGCACTGCCTCCGCTTCAGGTAATGCTAGATCCAAGGGACGCCAAGTATGGAAACTCAACATCCCAAGCTTTCCTTTCAGCCTAACCTACCATGCACTATACACAAATGGCTCGTAGATGCAGTACACACCATAATGCATCACCATCATCACAATCTAAAAGACAGAAACTCCACTTGAATGGGTTTACAAGGATATCAGCCTGATGCAGAGGCAGTGTGAGACTTGGGCTTGGCTCTGTTCAAGTCCCACACCCATTCCTGAGATTGTTTGCCAACTGCTGTGTATTTGGAAAATGACAGAACAAAACAAAACTACTCCCAGCACATTTGCATACCTTTCAAGTTTATGTGGTCTCTTTCCTTGCTGCTGAGGAAAGAGAGGACAAAGACTACACTCCAAGAGATTGACATACGCACAACTCAAGGAAGAGAAAAAAAGCTTCCCCTTCTGACCTTCAGTGTTGTATGTACACCACCAAGTTCAAAAGATTCAGACAGAAGAAATAAACATGTTACCACTGTCTTTTTAGTTATTCCAAACTTAATATCCTCCTCCTCCTTGTAAGAGAGCTTCTTACCTCAAGTTTGGAGGCAATGAATAATGAGGTAATTCCTATGAGCTGAAGCATGCTCTTGTTAATGTTCTTCTGTGTCAACATGAATCTATCAAAAAAGTCTTGAGCTAGGTAGAAGGTTTCCCTGTGGAGCGCATACACCTCACATACCTGCAACAAAACAAAAACCAATCCAGTTTAATGTCAAAAAACTCTTGTGTACACACATTGGAGTATTCAAGCCTTAATAATAAAACACAGTATGCACAGTTTTATCTTTTGCACACACAGACTATCACATATCCAGGTGTGCTGGCACGTAGTAATTAGTATGGGACTGGAAAAAGTATTTCCTTTGCTCCCACCAAAACACAGATTATCTGTGATGCCCTAACGTACTTCCAAAGTATAATTTTTCCCAACCTAACTAGCATCCAGTTTTCCTAAAAGTGAGTACAAACAACTTGCCACTGAAAGAAGGTGAACTCATTAAGGGAGGGAAAACAAAAAGAACAATAAAAAAAACCCACTTGTGCTTGCTTAAGAATACCCTATAGTCACACCTCAAGCTGAAGTCACTGAGCAGATCCCCCCCTGTACTTCCTACAGGTCTGTCCCAGGGCAGAACCACTAGCACACCCGAATTCCTTGGCTCTACAGCAAATGATGCTGGAAGCTGCAAGCTCTGCCAGGCGCCCTGCCGGCAGCCCCTCAGGCACACCACAGCCTCACTAAGCAGGAACAAAACTGCAGGAATGGCCATCTGCTCCCTGCAGTTGCAGGGCTCCCCAGCAGGAAGAACTTCCAATACCTGCATTGTGTCAACGTGGTTCAAGTGCCAGTTCAACAGAAGAGGAAAGGAGACTGCCCAGGCCTGGAGATCCTCTGCAGGGGCCTACTCTTTCCTCTGAACTCTAACTGAATTTGGGTGGGTCTGCCACAACTCTGCAACTCTGTATCCCTTCCAAAACTAGAAACTAGTTAGATACCCATAAATTACTTATAATCTATGTACAGTCAGCAAGAAAGAATATCCAAGAAATAGATCCCAAGTGCTTCATTATTTTACTTGGATACAAAGTCAGAACAAACTCTCACTACTAGCTACTTCCTAACATGAGGCTGAAAGCTCGTTAGCAAATTAAAACCCTTCCTGACCATCAAAATGCAACTGGTTGGCAGTAACACAACAGTTCATACTTTTAGGCCTGATCTAGTATTTGCCAATTGATGCACTACTCCAATATTAATAACTGCTGCTGCAAACAAGATTTGGAACTAAAGACATACACATCAGGCACAATTTTTATGAAAGTCAATTGGCCAAACATGATAATACTTGCTCATGCTAAATAGTATCTCGGTTATGATGTTACAAAAGACAATGCTAGGAGCTACTGAAGAACTCTCCAAGTTGATGGGATTTTAATCCACTGTGGCATACAGAACCACTGAGCTGGACAACAAGGCCCTTGTTAACATTTCTGTTTGGAAATGGCATGATTGATTTCCTAAGAGTTTAAGGAAAAAAGAAACAATTTAATAGCAATACGTAAATCACACGCTGGAGGAGGTAGTGAAGGACACAGCTGGAATAGTTTTGATATTCAGACTGTATTAAAAAAATAAAAGACAACAGGAGAGCCACTGTAACATCTGCTTCCTTGGAGTACTTGATATGGGATTGGTAAACCTGTAAGATCGCTTCTGCTGATGGGCAAGGATTGCACGAGTCAAGCATTGCTTTTGGCAGTGGAGACTGAACATGCTCAATATAGAGTTCTTGGAAATCCCTCCAAAACATGGCTCTCCAGTTACAACACTAATATTCCTTCACATAAGCTGCCAAGATCGAGAGCTTCCATTATGTTTGACAACTGGAATAGTCTGAAGTAAACCAATCAGACTGGAATACGGATACGATTTCTTTGTAATCCTTTTCAACTAAGAACCTGTTTATATCAAGAACCCGTTTATATCAAGAACCCCCCAGTGTCAGCCACTTTCTTCTGCTCTCTTCATAAGAGAGAATTAAAAATTCAGCAGTAAGTCAGAAAACAGTGTCAGGGTCTGACATCTAAGAGCTCTTCATGTAGACAGGGCCAGAGTGATAACTCAAGTCCTCAATCCAGATGCAGTTGTCAAATGGCTTAGATACGATCTAAGATGTAAAGTTAGAGCTCCATAACTAATCTGTCTATAACAATTTTAATACAGGTTTTAATATTTTAATACTAGATTTTCCCCTTCCCAGGAAGTAGTGTGGCAAGAGCAGAAAATTAAGTACTATCAATTACTCACTGCCCTGTATGCAAGGTTCAGCATCTCGTGCCAGGGAAGACCAGAATGTAGCTCTCACCAAGAGGATCAGTAATTTGTAATCCCTCTGCTGCAAACTAGGTTTAGCTTTTGTCATTACTGCACATTTTGCCATTAGATCTTTATGTAAAATCTGTGCTTTCATCTGCCTACTTCCCAGGCATAACACATGGCAGAGTAATTAAAAGAACACACCTCTAAGAGCCAGTCTAACAGTATTGATCTCATGTGAGGTTGCAAACTGGAATGTAGTGATGTGAAATGTTTGCAATGAGCATATCTGTTCTCCTTCTTCAAGATGTTGAGCCAGACGTCTTTGGAATTTCCCCAGCTACAGAATAAAGTTACACAAAGCATTGTTAAGTATATATATACACCTTCACAAAAGGAGTACAAAAACATTATATATTGTTTACAGATACTCAGGAACAAAAAGAAGAACTACCATACTAAAAGATCCTCATGGTAATTATAAAACTGCAGGTATACTTTGAACATATTACATCACCACAACAGCAGCTTGCCGAGATCATCAGCAAGTCCAGTTTGATAGAATAGCCAATAAAACTGAACGCGTTCATCCCAAAGTTACACATACAACCAGCTCCCTATTTGGCTACTTACGTGTCTGTCCAGAGCACAGGAGAAAAGCCAAACCCTCCCCCATAAGACAAAACCCACCTAACTCCAAGCAAAATAAAGCATACACAAAGTTGTCCGGTTTAGTTTGAGAAGAACATTTACAGATGGTGTTTCAAAGCCACTCACCCATCCCTTCCTTTTCTAGCCTACCTTGAGGCTCAGAAACAGACTATTGTGGGAAAAAAAAAAAAATGAGTTCTTTACTGCTAACTTATAATTTATTAGCACCGAAGTCTACCTGGGAAGAAGATCTGTCTATATCACTAATACGGTTTGGTTTTAATTTGTGATTATTGTTGTTACGAATTAATGTTTTTTTTTCTTAGATGTATTTCTCACCCCACAGCCACTAAGAGGGACAGCATGTTAATCAATGCAATGCTGATTTCCTGCTAAAATTTTGGGGGTTACATATTCACCTTTCCAAGCAGAAACAGAGAGAGAACAAATAGCCCTGATCACTGGTATCACCTACCAATTCTAACCACATCAGTTCCATTCTGCTGCCACCCTAAGTTAAAAGCTGAAGAGGTATTTGCTTGTTTAATGCACAAGTTTCCCTATTTAAGTAGGCAGGCATCAAGAAATGTATTATGATCTTCCTACAGCAGTGAGGAAAGCAGGAAAAAGACAGGAGAGAGTAAATGATCCTCTTATTCAGCTAATTGGAAAGGATGGAGCTCAGCTTTACCAGATGCCTAGTGACAAGAGGGTGAATTGTCAAGCAGCAAACTCCTTTCATGGAATTCTGTACCTGAACATATCTTTGGGATCCAGCAGTTTCCAGCAACTTGCTAAAGCAGTGCATGAGATTTCCTCATTCACCATCTTTGTTTTTAAGCTAAAAAACCAACCAAACAAACAAAAAAAAAACAACCCAAAAAACAACCAAAACAAACCAAAAAACCCCGAAAATCTCCTTTGCACTGAGCTTTCCAACACACACAAAAATGTGATGTGCTAGGTGCAGAGCATGCTGCTCTTTGAAGCAGTGTGCAGCAGGCTTGGGAGTAATAGAGAGAAAAAAAGCAGTTGAGTTTGAAACTCTGTGAAAAAGACTGCAAGAGACCTACTACTTTGTACTGAGCCAAAATACTACCATGCTCCTCCCTGTTCTGATCGAGTTTTGGCCAGAACACATAGAAACACAGTGTATCTAGAAAGGTTCTCTTAATGTAATGCTTCATGTTCTGCTTCTCATTCACCTCACAATTTTCCCTAAAGCATTGCAGAAAATTTAACAACCCTTTCATTAAACATCAGGCTGATACAAACTGCTGCCAGTGCACTCATCTAACACACCTGAACAGCTAAGAAACTCAGAAATGAAAAAACCTGATTCTATGAGTCCATCTATCCCTCCACAGGAGGGAAGTTTCCTAGAACTATGACTGCACTGAGCATGCTACACTGCATTAGCAAGCTACTGTCTCAAGTTTATTTGCAGACTTGTACATTTTTAAGTTTTTAAAGAAAAATTTGCTTCATATTTTTTGCTCACTTGGTTCCAATAAAAAGTTGAGTTTAACTACCATGTGCCTCTTAACCACTTAAGAGTCCATGGTCTTAAGTTATAAAAGGACAGCTTTAAAAGGCAAAAATGATCTGTCTGGTGCATTTGTTACATTGGGGAGGATAAAAAAACCCCACAATTTGTCTTTTTTGGACATCAAATTGTCTCTGAGACAAGAGACAAGTAGAGGTATGGCTTTTTTACTGCTCACTGTTATATAAACACAATACAACAACAGATCTGCATCTGGTAAACTTACTTGAGTTCTGGCAGAGGTGATGGGTTTATGAAGAGGTTTCTGAACCGGTACTTTTTGAACCTGGAGAAGTCAGTGGTTACTGACTCTTTGTGAGGCGTTTCAATAATGATGCAAGGCGAGATGCCTCCTGTTATCGTGGGCGGCCAACAACTCTGCAACATAAACAAGGTATCTTTTAAAGGCTGATTTTACTATGAGAGCAAGAAAGACAAGAGGTAAATTACAGTAACAACAACAATGTATGTAACATATATTAGTCTCTTTGGACCACAGCAGCAATTTGTGTACTGAAACCAAGGACAAAGAGATTAAATGCCAACAAAACGTTTCGCAGTCAAGATGGAACATGCATAAACAAATTCAACAAATTTGGGAAACTCAGCTTTGAGGAAGACAACTGTTTTTAGTTTATGAACTCACAAGCAACCTACCCATTGCTTGAGATGCTCCGTTATAGTATGCAAGGTAAAGGCACTCATTGCTGCTAAAACACAGGACATTAGTTTTCTGGTCCTATCTACTTATCTTCTCAGAGGGAAAAGAAAGGAGGGTGGAGGTTTTACTGTCTCTCAGTGAAAATTCAGCTACTTATCTTCCAATTAAGCACTCCAGAGAGGAGCCACCCATCTCAGCTCCAAAGCTAGATACCTACTGAGCAAGCAGCAGCTGTGAACTATCTTTCAGCCAAATATGGGATGCAATGACTCAAAAGGAGAAGAGTGCAAAGTTGTTCACACAGAAAGCTTCAGAGAAGGAATTCTAGATTACTTGTGTTAACTCTAACTTGTTTCACTAATATTTATTTGGTTATACATAACCAATACAAGTAAGGAGGTATCAAATGCATGGAGCACATTAAATGCTGTAATGGCTGACAGCCTTCAAAATGGTGACAGAGAGCCTTAATTATGCTCTGTGGAGTTAGGGAAGGGGATCCCATTCATAAAGAATGGCAACACCTGCCCCTGAACATAGAAGCTTTTTCTATATAGCCATTCTGCCCCTGAACATAGAAGCTTTTTCTATATAGTCGTTCTGCAAGCTAAACTACACACAATTCCTCTAGTATTTCTAAATCTCTTTACAGCCAAACAGTGAAGTTACATATTACAGCAGAACTGATCTGAACAGCACACAGCTACCAAAAATAAAATAATAAAAAAAAAAAAAAACCCACAAAAAAAAACAGGAGATCCTACTCCTTCTCTCCTGTGATCCTCACTGCCCAGGTCCCTTCTTTTGTCAGCTTTGATGCTTAGGAGACCCTCTGCTGGGTTGATTCAACTCACTAACCTGGCAGAACATTAACTTATTTCATAGTACCATATTAGCAAGGGAACCTGCGCACCACTCCATTTAAGGAGAACCAAAAATCGAGCAGGGCATGGGATGGAGTACATGGCCAGTTATCAAAGGAAAGACGGGGATCAGGATTTCCCCCTTTCGGCAAAAGCAAAGCTGTGACATGCAGTTTCACCCCAAGTACAGCTGATGTAGTCAAACAGCATTTCTCCCTACACAAAAGTTGCAAAGGCAAGTTCACAACTTCACAATCAGAAGGGTTTTGCTTCACCACAGCCATTAGTCTCATTAGTCTTTACAAACAGGATAACTGCAAACAAAAGTTGTTCAAAAAAGAAAGTTACATTATTTTACTAAATAAATATTTTAGCCTCTCACTTGGTTTAGGAGTAGCCCATGTTAGCCAAAACACATTCCTAGGTTGATTTAAATAATCAAAAGAACAGTTAAATGAAAGTAAAGAGGGCCTGCATGGCTATGAGACGTCTTCACTAAATGGCCGTGAAACCACACCTTAAGTTAAAACAAGTGCAATGAGCTTGTTTAGACTTGCCCTTAGGCCTTACTGCTCTGCATATGCAATTATTCTGAAATATCTGGCTTTATTCTCATTTTTATACCTAACTTTACGCTGTAGTGGTTTCCAAATCGAAGGGTCCTTTATCTGCAACAGAGCCATGCATAAAAAAAACCAACCCAAAATGTATACAAACATGCTAAGGTGCTGTGCTCCTACAGTTCTTCATATCAGAAGGTTGAAACTTCCCCTATTCAATGTTTTCTGGTGTGGAAGCACGACTTCACACCCACCAACATATACCCTTTGGACCCCCTCACCTAGTTGGGACTAATGCAAGACTGGATTACCTTAATTTCATATTGATGTTTTTTAGCAATTTTCCCATCTTCTCTTTTCTTAATCTCCTGCTGAGAAGAGACACACACATCAATACGCTGACAGTAACCAGCACACCCATTCCTAAAGCTAAAGCAAACTTCTGCCCCACGTTCTAACTCAACAAAGATTCTCCCATCCAAACACACTGAAGAACTTTTCCAGTTGCCTGAATTGGTCACCTCTGCTGTTCTCCTTTTTCTGGTCTGGAGATGTTCTGATGCCTGCAGTTCCTGCGGAGACTCTTCTTGACATGACAGTGGCGGCTGCTGCTTCTTAGCTTGCAAACGGCTGCTACAAAGAGCAAAAAGACATCAGGCATT
Organism: Nestor notabilis; assembly: GCF_000696875.1. NCBI lineage: Eukaryota > Metazoa > Chordata > Aves > Psittaciformes > Psittacidae > Nestor > Nestor notabilis. The sequence goes on from NW_009914298.1 coordinate 28,208, forward strand.
AGGAGAACAGCAGTTGATAGATGAATGCAGATAAGCTGAGTGTATTACAATGCTAACAACTTACCTGCGTCTTGACATCTTTGGGTTGCAAGATCTCTACCTGGATCAAAGGAATAACATAAGCTCAGTTAATGTATCTTCAGAAAGTTAGGACCAACTTCTATACCTTGTGCCTTGAGATGTATCACAAAGAGCAGCACGGTTTACACAACTGAAATACAAGGGCACAACTAATTTACTGGTGTGAGGAATGCCTAAGGTATATAATCACACCTAGCTCCATGTCCTGCTGGGGGTTATGCTGCTGAAGTGGGTTACACAGGGATGCCCACTATGCCAGCGGCCAGTTTGGCTCGGCCGAGATGAGCTCGTATGGCCCAGGCGGGGAGTGAGAGAGGGAAGCTGCGAAGGGGCATTTCCCACTCAAGAGAATGGGGAGGGATCCCCGAGGCTGCGACTACACCCTGCACACCGCAGGCACCCACACAGACACACACTCTGCCGGTGCAGCAGCTCCCTCGGGGGGCGATTTCTCCGCGGGCCC
>NW_009914299.1:0-26854 GCF_000696875.1 Nestor notabilis
CGCAACAGGCAGTTTTTACTGTCTGCCTGCAGTGCTGTGGCATCTTGCCCAAGGATGAAGCTCAACGTGGTTGGTTTGATTATTGTTTTTGACATAATGATCCCCACAAAGGGCAGGAATTGACACGATTTTGTGTTAAGAGAGCGCAAGAAGTGCTCCATGTGTGCTGGGTGAAGGCAGGACGCAGGGAGGGCCTGCCCTGCCTTACTGACTCTAGCGTTAGCATGTTCTGCTTCTGCAGAGTATCAAAACTCATCCCTAAAGTGCACATAAACACATGAGCGCAGGGAGATGAAGGGTTTGAGGGCATTTAATTGAACTGTGGTTTCCTAAGCATTCACAAGGGAAAGCTGTACACGCCTTCAAAGTTTGTAACATGCCCAGGGAATGTTTCAGTGTTATTGGGAGATTCAGTGGCAGCAATGGGAAGGTAGCATGTGCAGTGGGAATCACAGTAGGAGTAAGTTGTGATCTGTGTAAAAGCCAGAGCTGGTAGGGATGGATTTTTTGTAACCATCACATCGTTTTCACACCCTCTCCCAGTCTCAGAAGAGATATGCTGCCCTGCATATCAGTGCTCTGCCATGTATTTTACACTTACCTTCTCCAGCTTGTTCCACAAGCCCTCTTTTTTTTTTCTCTCTCTCTCTTTTCTTTTTTTTCTTTTTTCCTTCCCAGACCTCGTAAACATTTACAAATGTGCTTATAAGGTCTATGGAAGTGTCTTTCGGTTTCTCTCTGTTGACATCATACATTATGGGTCAGCTGCCTGCTAACACAGGGCTTGGGGCACAGCTACTGCAAACCACTGTCTGGGGGACACACGGAGTTATAATATTCTGTGCCCATAGCAACCTTCCAGAGAGATCTGGAAATGCAAACATAATTAATATATCTGTTTTCCCTAAGGTTTTAATTTCCAACTGGCAACACTAGAGATTAGCTTACAAATTGAAATCGTAAGTACATTGCCAATGGCTGCCAGGTATTGAGTTGCTGCTGCTAGCCCTTATTACTGTGGTAGTTATTATTATAAGTACTACTAATATTATGATCATGCCTACAAATTTAGCCAGGGATTTGGTTTCCAAAACACACTGGGTTAGGTACAATGTTGACACAGGTAAAAGAACAAAATAATTGTTTCAAAAGAACTTAGATACATTTGCCATTTGTGATGGAGATCCCCTAGTGAACTATTGCTAAGGCATGTGTAAGAAAAACTAAACTATCATTAATAATCTTAAACTTGGTATCCTACCATCCCTTCCTAAAAAAGAACCCACCCAAAACAAACCCAAAACCCAATGCTACAAATCAAAAACATTTGAAAAGTCTAAATAAATGCAAAAAAGGCCAGAACTGCATGAAGTGCAGGTAAGGGAAGTTATGCGCTTCAGCATAACACACAGAAGTGTGCAGCTGCAAAGCAACCAACACACTCATCTGTCCTGTTTATCAAAACACTTTCAGTTTCCAGCTTAAAGCAGGTGAAACCATAACAAATATTGCACAAGGACTGTTTATCTGTATCCAAAGCATTTGAATAAAGTGTTTATATAAATCAGTGTAAACCTGTTCTTCCTTGACACTTCCACTTTTACAACGCTTCGCTTTGAAATCTAACCGGGGTTAATGTGGTGTACCGTTTTGATTCTGTCCACACACTGGTTTTATAGCAAGCAAAGACTTAAAGGTCAAAAGGAGTGAAGTGCAAACACTATTAAAATGAGCTGGGCAGGTCATTGTGGATGAGGTGCCTGTGGTTATGTGGAAGATATTGCTGCACAGTGGTATCTGTTCTGGTTGAATGAAGCAGGGACAGCCTCACCATCACAGCAGCAGTCTATGCATCTCAGCAGAACAGAGACAGTGTCTTCATAATATTGGAAAGGCAACACTGTAAATGCAGACAAAAGGATCTTCTCCATGCATATATTTTAAAAACAAACCAGAAGGAGTACAGCTATGTAAACACAATTACTTGTCCCTGCAGATTGGTAAGGAAAATACAAATTATCCTGAAAGTGTGTTTGGGATCATCCGAATCTATGCACAGTAGGAGCTGCTTCAAGATTACAATCTGACAATGCAACTTGCATTACAAGCAGGGCTAGCTGCAGTGTGGACGTTGCCACCTGAAGTCAGCCAAGCACTTCCCACTTTAAGATGCCATTTCATCATTGTATCAGAAATACTTGATTTAGAATCATAGAATCATAAAGTAGTTTGGGTTGGAAGGGATCTTCAAAGGTCATCTAGTCCAACCCCCCTGCAATGAGCAGGGACATCCTCAACTAGATGAGGTTGCCCAGAACCACATCCAGCCTGGCCTTGAATGTCTCCAGGGATGGTTCATCCACCACCTCTCTGGGCAACCTGTGCCAGTGTTTTACCACCCTCATTGTAAAGATTTTTTTCCCTTACATCCAGCCTGAATCTCCCCTCTTTTAGTTTAAAACCACCACCCCTCATCCTGTCACAACAAGCCCTGCTAAGAAGTCTCTCCCCAATTTCATTCAGCTGTTAGCCATTTGGACCAGCATTTTCAAAGCTCCCTGCCTTTTCTTTCACATGCCTCAAGTTTTGGAGTAAGAGTTTTAGATTTGACAGATTTATGCTGGTGATAAGAATGTTCCTTTAGCTTTTCCTCTAAAAATCTACTTGTATTTAGCCAGGCTATTTGTATAAGGAGCAGGGGGAGTATATGACCTTAAAAATCAGATTTTTCACACCCTCAGAACTGTCACATCAACAAATCGAGTTTTGCGGCTATATTTTCCAACTGAATTTCCCGAAGTATTGCATATAATCTACTATTTCAGTAGGACCTAATCTGAAACTGAATTTAGGGTCTAGGTGTATATGGAGAAAAAAAGAAGGAAGTCTCTCTCATGTTTCAGGTCACTTCCATGCATCTCTTTCTTACTCCTGGGAAAGCTAACACATCCTTACAGACAAACTCATCATTTATCCGCTGTAGAAGACTAGGAGAGGCAGCATTTCTAGAGCTGATAAGTGATTACAAACATTTAATGTCTTAATGTGGTATTACTAAGACTTCAATTGCTACAGTACTGCTATAATATTGCTCTCCTGGACGCTATTTCCCTCTATGAAGAAGATGCGCTTGTTCATCCTCAACACATTGTTATGGGAAAATTTCCTAACTTTACTCAGCTCCTATTTCTACCACAAGAGGGAAAGGGAAAGTGGTGATTGTTATTGAATGCTTGACTTTGCAACAATGTTTCTTCAGAGTGGCTTTTGGTTTGTATACACCCACAGGCAAATAAACAAATCTACTGGATTGTCAGTATGTATGAACACCAGGTCACTCTTTTCCTTTAAGAAGAACTTGGCCCTTGATTCTGGAGTTCTTGCAAACTTCCAGTAATTTGTTCCAGATTGATGATTTATCTTTGCATGGGACTGGACATTGTAATTCTTGCATGCTAATTTGCTTGGACATTGTAATTCCTACACGCTAATTTGCTTCCTCGCTTAGATCAAATTCCCCACTCCAATAAATCTGTGTAAATAAATTTATCATATCTTGTAGGGTTTTCAATATTGAAACTTCAACAATAGCATTATCAGATAATTTCTAGGTATTCAGGTCCCTTGGAGAACAAGAACTTATCAGAGAGCCCCATCTGTACGCACACAGGGGTGTGGTGGCTCCATTAGCTTTCCAAACAATGGATTTCCTGTAAAGGTAAACTTGCACTCAAGAACAGCCTGGTCTGGTTTACAGCCTGAAATAGAAACGTGGAACACTTTATCTGTCGCTTATAGGAAAAAATACTATCATCTTTTCAAACAATGACCCCAGCTGTCCTTTTTCTCAGCATTGTCTTTGCAAAAGGTTTCTGCACACACTTTCAAAGGATGATCAGCTAATAGAAGATTTGCCAGAGAAAGAGTCTGTAGCAGCAGCCTGGCATGTCACATGAAACTCTGATGAGTTCTGGACATAAATACTTCCGTAAACCAAAACCAGACAAAACCAAACACGTTTTATTCAATTAAGCTTTTATTAAGCTTAATTATTTCATTGTGCTGTTGACTAATTTCTTTGAAGTTATTATTACATCAGTAGCTACAATTGAAATAGTTCTTAAATGTCCCAAGGGTATTTCATTGTTACTGCATCTACTGGTATTTGGCACAAATGGAAAAACAGCTAATAAGCAAGTAAAATCAATTTATCGGTACCATTTACTTATCAGACTATTCTCAAATCACATGTTCCACATGTAACTTGAACGAGCAGTTTTTCCTTCCATTAGCAAGTACATTAAGGAAAAGGATCTAGCCCCCAGCAAGTGCCAGATAAACCAGATACTGTATCCTACCTGGAAATTAAAAAGTTACATGCAGGGCCTTCAGTTGAATTTCATTCCTGTTTCTGGCAGCATCAGCACAAAGCAAAGACAACAAACAAGTATAAAGCATGACTTTGTATCTTATAAAATAAAGTAACCTCCCTGCAGTCATAAAGTATCTATCGGAAATGAAATACAGCTTTCACTTCCACCAGCAAGAATAGAACTAGTCCTTCTCCTACAATCGAGGTAAAGCACCTACTTGCAGCTCTGGAAATGGGTCTTGCTACAGCGATAGATGTACTCAGGCCTTTCTTACTTATCAAACTCCATTATCCATGGAAAAAACTTCAGCTGGTTCAAAACACAACAGGGCACTTTGCTGGGAACACAGGGCCGCTGGGAACGAAGGGCTGTTGTGAGCAGGCTGTTCTGGTATGCCTGTCTGTGTTGGTTCTCCGCCAAATGCCAAGGTTGTTCAAGGTTTTGCTGCTAACATCCGGCATTCCCACTTGGTGGCAGCTCCCTTGGTGTCCCACTGTAACCAGGAAACTGTCAGCTAGTTGGGAGAAAAAAAAGCTCTTGTCAGGATCGCTCAGAGTCACTGCACTGTTACTGGGATTCAGAACTGGCTATCTTATTTCTTAATTTTCTCTATATTTGTTTAATAATCGATTACTTCTAACCTTAAAGAAGGAAAGTAAGATTTAATATAGGTAGAAAAGCCAAACTATTCAGACTTCTCTGGTGATTTTGAAAAATGTCACATGATATGAAGGATTCAAATAGACTTTCATCACTAACCTTTCACCTTTCCTGAATTAATATTCAAGTGATGACTTCACAGCATCTCTGACAATTAGCCAGATTTTTCTTGACTTTGGTAATGTACAGTTACTGGTTTTGAGGTTAAATACTTGCTAGATGAAGTATTTATCCATTGTTTAAGATGGCTTTCCCTTCTGCCAGTTGTGCCAGATGAAGCTGACTTGCTGCTATGCCTTTTACCAACACAGAAAACAGCAGAGCGCTGTCCAGTTTAGGACCTGGTTGCTACCAAAGGCAGTTACTGATTTGGTCATTGCTGAAAGAGGGCTAAAAGACACGCTTCTGCTTCCTAAGCCAATCTCTGTTTCACTACTGTAGTAGTGTTTTATTTCTACAATTTAATAAGCTACCCACTGTATGCAAGCTTTTTTCAGTTCTGAAATTAAACTTGGATGTGAAGCTGGGGCATGTGTGAGATTAAAATTCATGTTATCTAAAATGATAGCACAACATTTTAATTTGCACAGGGGATCTAGGGAGAAGTGCTGTATTAATATGAGAGTTATGCCCAAAAGCATGTAGTATGTAAGTGAGGGAATATTCCTATCTCATAAGGACTTAAAATGGGTGAGCCTCTTTTTGTTCTTTTCACTTCCCATGTATACTGCAAGTGGCAGATAGGCTGAACTAGAAACATGCATAATCTATAGAGAACCGTCAAATAGTCTGGGATGGAAGGGACCCTCGAAGGTCACCTAGTCCAGTGTCAATATATTTTTATCTTAACAAAGGTAAACCAAAATTCTTTACCAGTTCCACCTGAATTCACCTTTGCAGGTGGCCACAGAACAGCTGATGGATGGCAACGTATTTCACGCTATGCTCTCACGGTTAGTGCAGCAAAGCTATCTTACACAGTCTACATGGTATTTATTTACATCATGTTCAAATGAGACTTGCTATTTGTTTGAACTCTGAAAGTTGCCCCCAGGGAAGGGTTGAAGACAGTTTAGCTCCTGTGTCACTGGAGACATGAAGGGTGAAAAGTTTACATAATTTTACAAACATATTTTAAAACAAATTCTTGTTTCCTTTTGATGTTTTATTTCCTGTTGCTCCTACAGTGAAGTTCATATGCGATATAGGAGTGCCATGAGAGAGACTGGTGAAAACTGATGTATGTAAGTACAGCTTAACCACTGCAAAGTGAAAAGCATGTTAACAGCAACACAGATCTTGGAGCAGCAGGATTTACATAGGAGATTTTAGTAATTCCAGGGTTCCTCTATAGCCACTCCATAAAGGATAGTCACTATCCAGGATGGCTTCAAAACTGTGAGAATTATTATAAGCTTTATTTTATTAATTCTCTCTGTCATATTTATGTAACACAAAACAACACAGATAAAATAATGCAATTAGAGAATTAGACAATAAATTGTATTGTTATGAAGTACGTATACATGTACTTCCACATACTGCAAACATATAAATGAGACAAAACCTGAAAAAGTTCTTGAGGCATAAGCAACTAAGGAGTGTTTTCTAGAGACAGAGTCCTAGAAGGTGATCAACATCACATCTTGCAGATAAATGTGTTTGCCCATTGGGCTGACATTGTCCAGGAAGAGCCAAGCAGCTTCTGTCCCCACCTAAACAAACAATGCAGGTCATGTCTCATCTCAGTGATTTCTCTGAGCACTGTGTGGCACCCAGCCATGCCTCACTCTCCAACATCAATACAGCTATGAAAATGTATATAAAACCTTTGACCATTTCACCTCTAGAAATGGTAGAGCTGTTGCCACAAATGGACAGCTTTCTAAATTTTCTTAATCGGAACATGCACAAGTAGAAAAACATTTAGAATCTCTACTATAATAGTTTTAAGTGTTTCAAAATGTCCACCGATATGAACTAAATAACCACTGTTGCCAGAAACGATTACTGGTGGCTAGTGAAGAGAAACCTCCACGATATTTTGTTACTTCATGTGTCAGTAGTGCCCTTCCTACAAGAAATATGTGAAGTGGCTGAAAGATAAACATGTGAAGTGGCTTTTGCTCATTTAGTGGGGTGATCATGCAATCTATCAGTAAGACCAACAGCTCCCTTTGACTGGAGCGCCTACCTGACCTGCATCCCCTGTCCTGATCCTTTTTGTCAACCCACTCTTCTCCAACTTACTCTGTCCAGATTTTAAGTTCATCTTCTGGCTCCTGTTGAAATTTCTTTTCCACTCTGAGACCCGCCCTATGTAGGGTGTGACTTCAGATGTTATTGAATGGGTGGAATATTTACTCAGCTGGAAGATTCAGATGTTACTTATTTAATAAGCCTCATACAGTGCTCAGTAAATGACACTTGTGTATTATTTTGGAAAATTATCTGGGATCCTGCAGGGCAAACAGCTGAAAATATTGACTGTTACACAGATAGCATTGCGTAACAGACTGCAGGTACTACTGCATCAGTTTAGAAGCTGAAAGAGAATACAAGGCTACACTTCCCCAAATGCTGCTGTGTACACACCAAGGCGAAACTACCTGGCTACCAGTTCTCTTAAGGAAAATGACAGAAATGCGGATGCAAAACAAGGCAACGGTAATCCAAGTATTCATCAAGCATGAACAGCGCTGAGCTCCATGTAGCTGTTTTCACCTGGCACACCATGAGTGGTTTAATAAAAGGTCTCACAAATGAAAGGATCATAAGGCAGGAGGCTACCCATCTTACTTTCAGCTAGTGGTATGCTATTGATAGCACTTCTGTAAAGAACTAGTCCTATTCCTTGACACCAAGAGGATGATATGGCCCAGAATCCACACTGAGAGGTGTGAGTGACAGTTTAGAAAAGTTTGGCACCCTGTAATCATGCAGAATTGAGGGAAACTGGTAGAAAATAATGTTATTTGATAAATCAGCTGACTGTTTAAATAACTAGTGGATAGCGGCATAGGCGCCAATATCCAAAGCTGGCACTATGAATTAGCACAGAATTAGTGGAGCTATTCTGGAAGCACCCGGTGATTTCCATAGCCCCTCAGCATTCCTTGTGTCTGCTGAACACAGTGCTGAAAACTCTGCTCTGTTCCCTGTATGCTGAGACTAATAAAGCTATTGTAAAGAAACATACTTCTTCAGCTCCTGCAACACAGACATATATTTCATATTTCTAAGGAGTACAGGAATTGTACACTATATACTTCATAGAAAAGCCTAAGAAGTTTCTGCAACCAGTAGTTAACAAATAAACTGCCTCCCACAGCAAGTGTCTCCATTCTATTTTCAGTAATTAAAGACATTTAATCAGTAAAGGATGAGAGTCCGTATCCCTGATCAACCTTTAATTTCATTGCTTTAGCAAAATCAGCTGGTTGAAACTGGACTTCTGGATCTCCAAAGGAGAGGAAACTGCAGTATGTCAGCAAATTCCTTAGGCTGCCACCCTCTGCCTGAAGTTTACTAGGCCAAAAAGAAGCTAAAATCCACTCTCAGAAAGGCACAAAATTTGACTCAAGAGGCAACCAGGAATGACAGAGTTGTTTAAAATCTTAAATGGGAAATACAGTTTGTTATGGAGCAGGTTTGAATGTAAAAGTCAGCTATGTGACTTGCTTCCTGTTAAGTGCTATCTTGCTTGGACTTTGTAAACATTCTTTATTGCATGATTGCCTCAGATGACTCATCAAAGTATTCAAAAAGTGCACATGTGTAGATCAGAGTTAATATTTATAGACTGAGCACAGGCAATACAAGTGTGACCAACTCGACAAAGCAAAGTAAGCCCAGCTACGTGCTCTATGCATTGGTTCGTTAGCTGGGGCTTGGATTGCAGCAACGTTTTGCAATGCTATTATCCCCTGAAGCTCCTGCTGGCAGTTTTAAGGCATGATGTAACAAGTCTTGTGTGGGTGGAATGCTGCCCAGCTCTGAGGTAGTTTGCTTGGTTTGGTTTTGACTTCTGCATAAACAATTTGCATGTTGATTTTTAACAAGCCTTAGTTAAAAAGGCAAGGCTGCGCCTACACCTTTTCCTGTTTCTGCCACAGGCTGTTTGTATAAAGCATTTAGTTAGCTTCCCTCTGCTTGTTTTACAATCTTTCTTTGTTTCAGTTCATAAAAGTTCACATTTACTTTGAATGCTACTGAGTGTTCCTCCTAAATGTGAACTATTGAAAGGACTTCTCATTTATAGAGGTTACTTGTCCACCCTAGCCATTGCTGTCATTCTCAGACTGAAGTATTCACTACTGAAATGTTCCATGTTCTCATACTATCCATGGAATAAGCTATATAAGGCACTTCTAGGGCATATACTCTTTTCATAATCCCAATTGTCACCAAAGCAGTAATATCAGACCAAATTCAATTGGGAAGTAGGCCTAAATTCAAAAGGAAAAACCACAGCTCTACTTTGCTTTTCAAACTTCTTTTTATCATTTAATTCTGTAGAGAGATTATTCTGAACGTTTAAATAATTGGTTATTACTAAGGTAGGCTACAAAGGTTGTAAATATCTTCAAACACCTGCTAAATTTAAATCACTGGCAACAAACAGAAAGACAGATCCTGGATCACAGTTTCATTTGGTCTAAACAGACAGATCTTGTTTGAAATCAGAAAACTTACAGATTTTACCAGTTCCAACTCTGACAGGTATACAGGAATACACAGAAATGAAATGTTTCCATGCAATAGAAGCCATAGGGTTAACTGTTCAAAAAGCTACTACATAATTTCTATTATCAAAGGGCAAATGGGTCTAATATATCAGGAACGTTGAAAGGTAAAAGGAAAGATTTCCAGTCATAGAATGATTTAATTTAGCTAGGACTCAGGTCTGGAGAAGAGAAGAAACTGTCAGCAGCCAAGTTCAAAGCAAACAAGGTGGTTTTCTGTGTGATGGATGGTGGACCTGTGCAACGTCCTGCCACAGAGATGTTGTAGATAATAAGGCTCATGTGAGCTCAACGTCTTCTAATTGTTACTAAACACTTCAAAACCACATGCAGCCCAAGGCGTGCAAGAGCTGAAAACAGCTGGAGAGCAGCAATGTGTTAGGGGGAAGTATCATTCCTGCCTGTCCTGTGCTTATTCTTTCCTAGGCATCTCTTAATGGCCAGCACTGGACATGGAGCACTGGGCTAGCTGGACTTTTCATCTGACCTAGTACAACCAATACAGGTTCTTAGGTGAAAGAAAAACATCAGCAACGCATTTCAGAGTAAATTAAGCCTTACCTCTTCCACTCCATGTAATATTAAGCTTAACTATCTCTTCCCTGCCTATTCTATAGCATCACGGTACAAGATAAACCTGTTTTTCAGTTTGTTTATATATATATATATATATGGAAATGCTAATTTTTCAGTCAAATAAATTACCTTCAATTGCCAATTTGAAATACCAGCAAATACCTAGCTTAGTAGTCTCCCACCTTTACAGTCTGGCTAACTAATTTCTGTGTAACCCCAAAGAGTTAATCATACTTTATATGATACACAGAATACATAACAGTTCAGTAATAAAAGGTTTCATCACCTTGAGTTCATCTCAGTTGCATTATGTTGTGACCAAGTTATGCAATTATGCTAACATTGGCAAAATCTGACATGGTGTTGCGGTATAAAATCATCTTCATGCACTGCCAGGAGAAAAGAGGAGGGATAAATAATTCTTCTCGGAAAGTTTTAGGTTGGGTTGGTTTTTTAAGTGCTCTGAGGCTGATTTTACAAATTGCTTCACTTATGAAGTTAGGTGAGTCCATCAGCACATCAGCACAGTGTTCTGAGGAAACCATACACACACTAACAGAGACTAATGGGCTTGTCCACAGGGAGTAATCCGTGCACAATAAAGCAGTAGATAAATTCAAAGTGTGCTAGCCAGCTTACAATAACTATCATGGTCTATTTCCACATGCAGGAAAAAACTAATGTCACAGTATCTTATGCTGACAATGACTTTTCCTAAGTTTTAAGTAAATGGCAGGCACTGTGAGAAACATCATGATCTCTCCTTTCCAACTGCTAAAGACCTTATCTCTACTGCCTCAAAATCATCTTTAGTCATATAAAGTCTTTCCATCTTCACATACACCAAAGATTGTAGTTGCCTGTATGAGACACTGGACAAAGATAATTTTAAGAAGAAATCCTGCATGTAAAGAAGCATTTGTTCTTTGAAATACATATGGAACTACTAATTTTAAAGTTGTGGGGGCTGTGTTTGACTGGGAAGAATGCGCACGTCTTTAAAAGTCATCAAACTTGTCTTCCATAGACCCTTCTTCCACAAGGAGTATATCCATGCACAAACACAGTGCTTCCTTAGTTAGTAATCTGGGGAAGAAGAATAACAAGAACATCTAGCAGCAGCACCATGATGAATTTGCATCGCTAGGAGCAGGTAGAAAGACCAGATCCATGAAGTCAGTCTTTGTGAGTGAACTTGCCTCTGCAAGAGTTTTCAGGGGAGCTGCAGACTCAGGATCTGTCTTTCATCAATTTTATGAGACAGACAAGTTCCGTTCAGCATCCACGCTCAGACACACGCACACTCTGAATAAACAGATCTCCCACAGAATCTACAGTGTCTTTTGCAGATATCACCAACATCAACTGATCAGCTCCAAATGGAGCTTACACGAAGAGATGTTGTGATGATACTGAAGCAGGTTCAGTGGTCTGCCTGATCTCCACACAATCATATGTTCCTGACCAGACACAAGCAAGAACAAAACAAACTGTGATTTAAAAAAATCTCTCCTTCTTTTGGTACAACCTGATATGGACCATAACCTTAGTAATAATTACACACAAAAAAAAAAGAAAAAAGTCATTTCAGTCATTGTACCTTCCAGTCAGTGTCCATTTGCAGGTTTACTGTCAAATAACATCAGTTTTACAGAGCAGTTTCTGTTAAAAGACTGTGCAAATCAATACTACATTTTTACTGTTTAAATGGGCTTGGGTAACCCTTGTTTTTGCTTGGACTGTCAGGTAAAACAGGAGCTGACAGGGGCTGTAGTGCTATAAGGGGCTGTAGTGCTATAAAACTGATTATTTTATATATCCTTTTACCAATTTTTAGTCCTAAATTACATATAGATACTTCATCTTATTATGGCCCTTTGTAGGGTTATAGCCCAGAGAACCCTTGTTGTGAAAAAGTACATTGCATGCAAAGGGCAAAACCCCTGTGGCTTAAATACTGTGAAGTGCCATTGAATTCACCACATTTGGCAACATGGGTTACACAGTAGTCTGTAGCAATAGCTATTAGACAGAGATCACATTTCCTACAGTGTCTTAATGTATTATATTATATTAATATGTTAATATGCATGAAGACAAAGGGGAGCTCATTGCCAAAAAAGATAGAAGTAGTAAGCAAGAGGATAACATGGTCATAAACTGCTGGGTCACAAATAGAGATGAAATACACACAAGGCAGAACTTTACTGGAAGAAATAGAGCTGTGTGTAACAGAAAAAGCTACTGCAGGGAATAATTTAAACTCAGACACCAAGACAGTGTTAGTTCGTGCTGTTGGAAGTTCTGGAAGAGAGTCAGTATATCAAGTTTTCTTATATGTACCCTAAAATAAACTGTAAGCAATTTTGTATAAATAATTTCTGGCTTCCTCTAACATGCACATTAATTACTGCAATAGTTTTTAATTAATCAATCATTCAGAGTTTTAAATCTGGAAAACATGCTTTATGCAATAATAATGGAGTGCTACAGAAGCTGAAGTTTTCAACTGCTTTAAGTTGAACATAAAAAGGTTGTGTTCCATTTTAATTTACTGTTCAAGGTATTGCTATAATTTTGTGCAAACAGGCAATGAGGGACCACTAAAATGCAACTAGTCCACTGGCACAACTCTGCAATGAATTTAACGTAAAGGTCTGTTCCTCTAATGCTAATTTAGTGAGGTTATAAGCTGAAAGCAGAAACGGATTTTAATGAGATAATGGCAGAGGTTTACACTGCTTTTATTTTCTGCTGTTGAAGATCTGGGGGAAAATATTCCACCTAAGTGGTTGCATTTCACTTGATTTCCTGGCAGTCTTTTATTGAATAAAATCCCATATATTTAAAAAGAAATGTTAGCAAATTGGAATCAACAACAGACAGACAGCTGGAGAAAAGCAAAATAGATCAAGTGAGGGAAGGTTTGGCATCTAACCAAGGGGCAAGGGAGGTTTTGGAGAGTCTTAAGAATTTAAGGTAATAAGGCAAGTGTGCTTCTAAAGTGCTTTCACTAGAATGATCTGGAGGAAAATATGAACGTTGTGATAACTCCAGTACAAGATCAATGCTATTTGAGGTGATACGAAGCAATTTGCACTTTCCTCCCAGTAGGTGACTTGGGCTGTCTGCAATTTCTGGAAGTTTTTGCTTAAAATGTTCATATTTGGAAGATTCTTACTGACAAAATAGGTAGACCTTTTTGATCTGTTTGATTTGTGTTGTTTTGGGTTTTTAAAACTGTGTTTAAATGTACCTATAATTGCTTTCCCTTTCTCCTGCATGTTTCACATAGTTATGTTTCTTGTAACTGAAGTAAGCACTTTTTAGCTACTTCTTAGTACAGTCTCTAGAAAAACAGTGACCTAATGAAGGTCTCTAGACTTCACTGCAATTATATAACTATTGTTATTATTCCCAACTGCAATCCACTGCCATAAACTATTCTGTCATAGATTGAGAAACTTAGTTCCCTCCAAGCAGTGTGCCAGAAGCAGATTGCGACTTAACGGCAAACAGTTATTCGACCAAAACACTAAAGTTTGATGGCAGTTACATGAACAGTAGAACACTACAAGGCAGCCATCTCTTACAAATTTAAAGCCTAAACTGCTATCTGCACAATAGGTTTTGACACATACATTTAATGACATTTTTTGAGATGCTTTCTTGTTCTAGCCTAGGCATGAGATAAAGACTAAAATCCAGGTAACAAAAATAGTACTTCAGATCTCTTCACATATTGGTCATAGCTGGGGTTACTGCCTGTCAAGTATGATATGCCCATTTATCTCATGTTAGTGGAAGAGTCATGATCTGATGTGATAGTACACAAGTAAGCTGCAATTTCCTTACTCCTATTTGCTTGATATCTTTTTGCTTGATTTAGGTCTGAAACAGAGCTGTACCTGCTGTCACTCAGGAGCTGTTACTGGCTGTGGAAATGAAGCTGTCTGTTGCAGTATTGCTATACCTGCAATATTTCACAGGCTGAAAATTACTAACAACATTTTCTGCAGAAATTGCTTAGGGCAAAATCAAATTCTCACTTAGTACACGATCTTAATTCTAATCCTGTGCAGGCAGTTGTGTGGGGTCTCTGGGATTTAGGAAACACAGTGACTGAAAACTGCTGGAGAGATGGCTCTTTGTGCTCCTGCATTGAAAATGAGGAGCATCCCTCATAATCAGGCCCACTAGAGAACACTTTTCTTCACTGCTGCCTCTCATATGTCACTCAATTATAAAAGACTTCTATCTTTGATTTCTTCCATCAGTTGTGTTTTTATTTAGGGATGTAAGAAATTCTCTCTGAAGTGGTTTAGGATCTTAATTCTAAAAGGCTGACTTGAATTCATTGTTCCTATTTCTGAAATAATTCGGCTGGAAGTCTAGGGTGAAAGAACAGTTTATCCTGCTTTTTTTTTTTAAGTTCTATTCTTGTTTTTTACCAGAAGTATTTCCATGCCAAGAGTTTATATTCTTTTATTGAGAAGGTCCCAACATCATTGCCCACTGTTCTTTTTGTATTAGCTGCTAACGAATCATCACTGAGAATAAAACAAGCAAAGTAAGATTTGCATGACTTGTAAGCCATAGAGCCTTTTCATTGCATGAACTCTGGTGCTGAATAATTTCACATGGCTCAGAAATAAATTTGCATCTCAACCTGTAACAAGAGAAAGATTTCTTGCACGTGACAGAAATGTGAACACTTACATGAAAATTTATCGAGGCTGATAAAAGGGCAGCTGAATTTTCACTGTGGCTATGAATTAACTTTATGGAGTTTCAGAAAGATAGTATATCCTTCCCTTCCCTTCTAGAAAAATCGGGAGTGCTCAGGGATGGTGGCAGTCACCAGCAGCTACAAACTAAAGAACTGATGTTCGTGAGGAGAGTCATCAGATAGAAAACAAGAGACAAGGAAGAAGCATTAAGGGAGAAGACACTGTATAAATGAGAACTTAGAGCCATGAAGATTGAAACCTTGGAGAAGATGAAGTCAAGATGCAGAAAGAATGGGTTCATAAATGGAGGTCAAACCAGAAACCTGAGTGACTAAAAATTGGTATGAGACATTTTGATTAAGGAAGTCAACCAAGATAAAAGTAAACTTGAAATCAAAAAGAAAGACAGACCTCAAAGTTAAATAGTGGAACGCTGAGTATTTTGTTACAAGAAAGAGTAAAAAAACGCGAGCAACTCTTGTTCTGTGAGCAACAGAGTTCCTGATATCTGGTTTCTTACATATTTCTGTCTGTGGTTTCATTTTCTGTTGTCCAGGAAAATGTGGATT
Source organism: Nestor notabilis (assembly GCF_000696875.1). Classification (NCBI taxonomy): domain Eukaryota; kingdom Metazoa; phylum Chordata; class Aves; order Psittaciformes; family Psittacidae; genus Nestor; species Nestor notabilis. The sequence goes on from NW_009914299.1 coordinate 15,654, forward strand.
CTGAGTGAAGTTTTTCCTGGTGCTGGGCATTAGTAATAATTCATAATTGTGCATTCACTGGATGGAGCATATGCTGCAGCCTTTCTGGCAGTAAAGGCAGGCGCAGATCTTCTTCACCCAGTCATCAATCTTCATGAAAACTGTAGGTAGTTGGTATTTTTAAGACCTTCACTCTGTTATCACTGAGGTTTCATCTTACCAGTGACTTCAAAAATGGGTCATTAGATTTAGATGCTCGCATAAACATACACATAGCTGAATCAAATAAGCCTTAAGAAATAAGACAAATTGAGTGGAACAAATCCCAGAGGAAGACAAGCTGTGGTTATTGAGTGGAAATGAGGCAAGACAAAGAGAAAGCTGACTTCATCATGGCTTCAGGACAAATGGTGAAAGAGGAGGTAAGATAGATTGAGACAGCATCTAATAGAGAATTGGGAAGAAGGCAGAAGAAAGCAATTTATTGAAAAACAGGAGAGTAAGGGATAGGATGTGAGAAGACCATGGCTGGCAGGTTCTGAAGAAGGAAGAGGAAGAGGAAGCTGTTGCTTTCCAGTGACAGGCAATACAGAAAAAGAGGCTTGAAGGCATGAGAGAGCTCAGTAAACTGAAGGAGGAAATAAAAAGACAGGAAGAAAAGTGAGCATATGCAGCAGTGGGAAAAACAGTAGGGACAGAAGGCAGCAGGCACAGGCAGCCAAGGACAGAGATGTGGATATGAGGAAAGGATAAGCTGACATAAGGATGACCTGTGAGAAGAAAATTGAGCAATGGGCATTAGATCACTTTTGCCTTGCAACTGTGTGCCAGGGCTTGAGCAGAAAGGCTGGAAGGGGCTGGCAGGCCTACTCAGCTCTTCTGTGTTGTGGATACTGCCAAAGGGGCAGGTGGAGCTTAACTGGTAAATGCTTTGTTCATGAGAGACATATTGAATTAAGTCTGGTAATTATACAGCAAGGGAACTAAAGATAATGATGTGTCTGTGCACCAGTGTCTCTGGGATTATCGATTAATCATCAGTCAAAGCTGGTTGTGAACTCTCCAAAATGTGGCTTCTTCAGAGCATGCTGGTACCAGCACCAGGACCAGCATCTTTGATGAATCATGGAGTGGGATTCCAGGGGGCTGCCAGGCATCCAGTGCCTGCAAACAAGGCAGCCAACTGGCACAGAGGCCTGGAAACTCTGGAGCTACAGGGCAACACAGAGGGCAGACCCATCCCAGCAATCCAGACCTGGGAAGGGAGCAGACACTGGGCAAAATGAAGGTCACAGCTGTTTGTTCAGGATGTGGGCAGTGCTGGGCCCAATGATCCCCAAACCAGTTTCAGCCAGCAGCTGCCAAGGATCATGCTTCATTTCAGAAATCCCATGTGTTGGTATTTGCAGACCATCTTTTCAACATGACTTCCAGCTTAAAGGAGACGTCAGAAAATGATGCCTTTCACAGTCTGGGTAAAACAAATATGTATTTCAAAGATTTGGCCACCTTGGCTTGCCACGTAAATTCTCTACTTCCAGGATCATAGGTTTCCTAATCATCTTGAATTGTTAAAAGGTTTTTGCACTTGGCAGTTTGTGCATCATCCTCCCATACACTTCACTGGTTTGATAATGGACATAAAATCTTTCTACCATGACTTGTGTCTTCTGAAATGAAATTCATATGAAGGGGAAAAGACCTTCTGCCTGACTCTGAGCCCTATCAGCAAAAGTGCAGAACAGACACAACTACAAACTTGAGTCAGTAAGCTGCAAATTTTCATCACCGATATCTAGTGAGTGAATGTTTGTTCCGCAATTCAAGAGAAGTTTTGAAAGTTTTAACCTACAATTTACTGCAATTCCAATTCATCATCTCTAAATGGGGAACAGGCTCTGAGAAGCAATGCCAATAATTTTAATGACTATATAAGCCAGAAAATGCCTATGGATCTTCTTTTGGAAATAGCATGGAGGAGAAAAATAATCCTTCATTGTTTGGACACAGCTTCACTAAAACCCGAACTTTCTGAACATGCAAAAGTCAACACAAAATGAAAAAGAGTTACTTTTCCTCTAAAAGCTTTCTTCAGTTAATTTGACCTCCTTTTTCCTATTTATAGTATCCCACTGCTTGACTTGTTCTGTCATGTTTCTCTGTCCTGAGGTTACTGTAATGTCCTGTCCTTGAGACGATCAGAGGTTAGCCACAGTGACGTTACAGCAGCCTGCACAAGGATGATAAAAACCAGATTCACTTCTCTGTCAGGCACCACTGAAACACAGATGCTGAAAGCTGTTTAGGATCATAGGGCTTGTTTCTTGTTTCAAGCTGGCAGGAGCTGCTCTCCTTGTTACTTTTCAGAAAGAAGTTAGCTGATTAACACAGTGTCTCTTAACTGTTCTTTCAGTATCTGTCTCACATAGACCAAGTCTACAATGTCATCTTATCATATTACAAGTTGTAGTTTAGAAAGAAGTATTTCTATTACAAGAAAAAGAAAAAAGGCCTTCTTTATCTTTTTTGGGGGATATAAGCACAAAATGGAAAATACAGTAAAAATATTCAACCCTTAACTGTGAGTACTATGTAACTGTAAGTTTATCTTTACTACTACCATCTAGTGCCTACCATTATTATCACACATTTCAGCTATCTATAAATAGATATAATCATTCTTCTAGATAAAAGCATTTTCTCTATATTATTTGTGTGTATAGTGTTATATATTGAGCTTTCTGACAAGGCTTTTATAGCAAGTTTCTGGTCTATGAGAAAACAGAAATAAAGGATCAAGTATACAGTCCCTTGCTCAGACAGAGCTATCTGAAAGAGATCCGTTTACTGAAATAACCATGTGCTTTGTCTCATGGGTCTCACACTCAATTCTAGTAATGAATCTGCAGCTCTAGATTTCATATATATATAGGAGACAGGTGTTTAACACAGAAAAAAAAACCCAGAATTTACCAGTAGTTAGATAGCTCAGAGGAACACGCATTGCTGGATGCAGTCATGACATCTTGTTCAGTACATGGCCTTGGATGGGGTAACTTTCCAAGGAAGTTATACTGGCAGGTCAGTCCAGAATGCTCTAAAAGAAAGAAAGATGTGATGGGTATAACTGGAGTAATGACAAAGACTTTTCAACGGTAATTGGACAAAAGTGTTCCACCTGACAGACACTCTGCTGGTTTTCTTCCTGTTCCCAAGCAGTGTAAATCTTGTAATCAATAAATAGATAGGACCGTACAGATCTTTGGTCTGCAAGAAGCACGCACAGCTGTGCAGGAAATGGAAACGGAACAGTATAAAAACCCCAACTAAACACAGTTAGAAATATGGGTATTTTGATGAACTGAATTAAGCTCCCCAAAGAAAGTCTCAAGTAACTATTAACAAGTCTGCAAAATTAAACAGGGAATAGACGACCACAAGCCAATAGCAAAAAAGTGAGTAATTGTGTGCAACCATGACATTTAATAAACAGCACGTTAGAAGAGAATGCAGTTGCTAAGTATAAAATATTAGTGTCATACCTGCTACTGTCTATACTGCTTTTCTCCTTGTTTTCAAAATGGCATTAACTGTATGATCTATAAATGGATTAAACTCTAGTAGTCCTTTATCTACAAATAGTACACACACAATTCTGCAGAAAGCACCTTGCTCACGCTGGTCTGAACAAAATAAAAGATGATTGTGCAGTGGTGGAGAGGATGTTGGTGACAGTTGGTGGTTGCTGAGGCTGAAATCTTCCATGTAACCAGAGACCTGTGACAGCAATGATACAAGCTTATCTCCAGACTTTGCTACTCTTATTCTTCTTCTATGTTGATCTGCATGAGATAATTCTGCAGGTGAAAGATATACCTATAAACCCTGCTATCTTCTTTCCTTGGTTACCAAATATGATTTTGATACTACTTCTAGTTTCCAGCCACTAGCAAATGCATTGCCTAATCATATACCAGACAAATACGTGCCCTCAAGTAATCTAACCTTGAGAGAAAAATGAAGCAGTTGAGAGCATTCTGAGATATATTCCAGCAGGGACAGGAAGCCATTCCCAGCAATTGGCAAAAATCACTCAGAAAAAAAAGCAATGTTTACTTTCATCTTGCACATACCATCTCTATCTGCACTTTCCGTGATTATTCTGCTTAATTGGGTCTCAGATTCAGCTCCACACAATAACCCCAAATCATTTTCTGATAGCCATTATTGTCAGAAAGCACAAACCTCTTTAAAGCTAAGCTTCTCCTTAGCAACATTATTATCTTTCCCAGAATCACACAAGAAGCTTGGTTTACATTTCAGCTATCTGATGCTTCAGGACTGGCTTTCTCCTTCCTCAAAACCCTTGCCTCTTACCCCAGTTTGGAGCAGTTCAGAAATCCATCCTCCCTCTTTCCTACCTTGTTCATCCCTCTTGCTCTCTTTCCAGTATTGCAGCAGGTTGCATTCAGACTCCTGTAGCATGGGGCAAGCAACTCTTGACCTGCTGCACTCTGCAGCAGCATTAGAAGAAAGTCTTTTTTACCCAACACAGTGGTAAAAAAGGCCAGGTTGTACTCATTCATAAACAGAAACAACATCCACCCTTCCACAAACCTGCCATGGGGCTGAGGAAAGCTGGGCAGTATCACTCAGGTCAGACGTGTAGCACATCGTCTCTCACAACAGCAGGCAGGTTGTCGTAGCACAAGATGCCTGGGCTTTGGTCACATGCATCTGATCAGGAAAAGATACCAACATTTAATCTCCCTGCTTTCTGCCTCCTGCAGAAATGCTGAGATGAGCTGCAAATGCAGCATTTGTACTGGTGCAGAATTCTTCTTAACCTTTGTCTCATTGACATTATACTGTGTTAGAAAGAATATTGTGTTTATTTTACAGTTTAATTCTAAAGGAAGTCAGGAAAAGTTTCCTGAAGAAGCACAGATACTCCTTCATTTTAAAAACCTGTAAGAACAGTAAGTTGTTACTCGTTGGAACAAGTACTTTTCTATAGATCAAAGCGCTGCCTATTCTTATTACTACTTTCATTATGATGCAAGCAGAAGATACTCTGATCTAGAAAGCAGATAAAATATTTCAACCATTACAAAGTAGCAACCTCAATTCATTATTTTTGAAATAAATACAGCTCTTTTATCACATCATAGAACATGGCAGTAGTAAAGTTCATTAGTAGTTAAAGTTTAGGAAAGAACAGAAGTGTGGAAGTAAAACCATCCTATGCTAAATGAAATGTGAAATTAACTTACTCAAAACTAGTTTTCATTTTACTCAGTTTTCCCAAGGAGTATTTACCAAAACTTTAAAGTTCACAAAAAATGTTCTTTTGAAACAAGCTGCCTTAATCGGCTTTCTGGCCAATTCTATGCTTCCGTAGGCTTCTCTGGTATTTTACTTCACAGATCCTCATATGAAGAAATCCTCATTTAGGTTTCTATTGTAATGAAATCAGCTGTCCCAAACTTATAGCTTAGGCAGGAAACCAGATGTTCAACAGCATTTTTGTCTCTTAAAGGCAAACAATCAGCAGCAGCTCTTGTCTGGTGAAGCTCCCAGCTCTTGGTCCTGTAGTAGCTCTGCTCTGTACCATTTGAGGTATGCCTCCATGTTACCATTAGCAACCATCTTAGAGATAGACAACAGGTACTGGTGGTAAACTGAGGCAAGAATTAGTTATCCTTCTGTGGTGGTAAACAATATCCTGAAATTCCAGAAGTTTAACAATATTAGTGTTCTCGTTGGATGAAGATTCTGAAATTTGTTATCCCTTGCAGCTGGAATAGAGATGCAGTCTTCCTATCTTCTCTAAAAAGTGCACAAAATCTGTAAACAAGAGCCTAAATATTAGGACATGTGGCAGACAAGTAGGATTCAAGAGACTTACTCCTGCCTACTTGTATCTAGCTTCCTGCCCCTTAATACCTGGTCAATATGAGATGTCAGGAAACAAGCTCCAGACGTATGTGAGATCTAGACACTATGTCTAGCATGGGCCAACTCGGGCTCCTAGCACTAGCAGTCTGACTGACTGTCCCTTGATAGGGCACAATTTTCTTTACAAAACAACATTTAAATTGAAAAATTACCATTCATTGATCCCCAGATAGTTGTTTGTAAAAATTGTAGTCTCTGCAGATGTGTGCCAATTAATGTCTGAGCTCTTGGAGGTATTCAAGTCGCCTCAGCTCTCCCAGATTCATAGTTATGGAAGCAGCAAGCTGTACCAGAGCCTGCCATAGCTTGAGGCCACAGGTCAGGGTCTTAGGTTTCACAGCAGTCTCACAGGGCAGACCAGAGATAGACCAGGAATCTGCAGGATGGGTATCTGGAGAGCCACATGAACAAGGAGTAGGGGAGCCTGGTGTTTTTAAGCCATGGACTGTTTTCAGGGAAGACAACCACAGCCTTAGCAGCCTTAGCAGTAGCTGAATAGAATTGGCATAGAATCATAGAATAGTTAGGGTTGGAAAGGACCTTAAGATCGTCTAGTTCCAACCCCCCTGCCATGAGCAGGGACACCACACACTAAACTATGTCGCCCAAGGCTCTGTCCAGCCTTGAACACTGCCAGGGATGGAGCATTCACAACTTCCTTGGGTAACCTATTCCAAGTGCCTCACCAATAACCTATTCCAGTGCCTCACGAGAGGGACATCCTTGTCCCTTACAGAGAAGTATATTACTATGAAGGTTTTCAGAGGCCCTGCTTCTTTGACGGGGATATGTCTCTGAATTTTTCTACCTTTTGGGTAACTACTACTTAGTTTAAACCAAATCTCACTCCGAGGCAAAAAAACACTGAATTATCACAAGAGTTCAAGGAACTCATTCACTAGATGACAGTTAGCAAAGGCCGTGTGTGTGGCTGCTCTTTTACCATTTTTAGGCAACCTCCCTTGCCTTCATAAAGATCACTGCAGCTTCTATTTAATGTAGTGACCTTTACAGAAACAGTGGTGGAATTGCATAAGGGCACAGGGACATTTTTGCTTTTAACCATTTTGGGAGAGTCTTGCAATAGACAAACTCACCAATCTGAAAATTCAAGACTAAGACAATGTAAAGTAATATTAGCATATCATAATATGTAATATAATATATATATAAAATATAGAATATAGAATATAGAATATGTAACATTAGCATTCTGTGTCCTCAAAACTATGTTAATATGCTAAGTAACGTTTCTGCCAACTCATGGTGGACTAGGGAAAACATCCTCGCTTTGAGAAGAGAAAAATAGAGTCACAAACAGAGCTGAAGGGATCTTTTTCACAGGAAGTCTGTGGGAAAAAAAACAGACTGGATGTTCTGGTTGTCCTGAGGTTTTTATTCTCAGTTAGTGCACTACTTGTCTGCAACTTTACAACATTTAAAATAGCTTTGTGTAGTGTTCCACTATGAGGTCATTTAATGACATCAGTCAGGATTTGTGAGAGCCTCTGTATAAATGCATCAGCATTAGGCCAGCTATTCAAACATCTCTCTCAGACCTGTGAAGTTTTCCTTCTGCTAACTTCTCATTCACCAGGTAATTGTTTTCCATGCTATTTCATGTAGGAGAACAGGAAGAACAAATCCACAAATTTAAGACAGTCACTTATTCTTTATATATCTCATAATAACTGTACACAGATTGAGAATCTATTACACTGCTTCCTTACCAACGTAGAATCATAGAATGGTTTGGGTTGGAAAGGACCTTAAGATCATCTAGTTCCAACCCTCCTGCCATGAGCAGGGACACCTCGCACTAAACCATGTCGCCCAAGGCTCTGTCCAGCCTGGCCTTAAACTCCTCCAGGGTTGGAGCATTCACAGCTTCCTTGGGCAACCTATTCCAGTGCCTCAGCACCCTCACAGTAAAGAACTTCTTCCTTATATCTGACCTAAAGTTTCCTTCTTTAAGTTTAAAGCCATTACCCCTTGTCCTACCACTACAGTCCCTAATGAAGAGTCCCTTCCCAGCATCTTTATAGGCCCCCTTCAGGTACTGGAAGGCTGCTATGAGGTCTCCACGCAGTCTTCTCTTCCCCAGGCTGAACAACCCCAACTTTCTCAATATAAAACATAATTTATCATTCCCTTATTTGGGCTAAGAATTAACTGACTTTGAGCTCGTAACATCTCTATTAAATCTATCAGTGTATGAAGATGGAAATGTTACTAAGACCTAGACAGACTGCCAGTTCCTGACATTTTGAGTCTTTGCTGTGGTAGGAACAGCAGTGATAAAACTACAGAGTCACCTTGTTGGTATTCCAGTTTACTGATGTAAAAATATGAGTCAGACTTCCTTCCATCAACAGTGCCCTTGGTCATCCACAGGGTTTTGCCCTCACAAGAGTTAGAGGTTGCTTTCTTACCTGACTTTCTGCTGGGAGAGTCTTATGAAATGAAAGCCCACTGGAGCCCTCCTTGGTTGCCCCAGCCCTGGCCCTGGTCAGGTCCTAGGCACTGCATTGCTGGTCTTGCTTTTATGCCCTGAAAGGCAGGGAGTTGACGTAATTCATGATACAACCGCTTCCGCTCCTGGGTGAGGTTTTACTGTCTTTGCCTGGTTCTACAGCTTATGTTGGCAGAAGCTGACTTAACCAAGGCTTAAATATAGTTGTGTCTCAGTGTGACTATTCACACATGCAAGGAAGGTGATGAAAAATAAATGAAGAGTGCATTATCGTTATTTTACTTTGTAATATATTTAAAAGCTGTCTCCCACTGCTGTTCCCATTTTCCAAATTTGTCTGGAAGCTGGGATCTAATTCTCCACTGCTTTGAATTTAACAAGGAAAAAAATGCTACTATCATGATAAGGTGGGATTCTGCAGCTCCCAGTTTTTAAATATGTAAATACAAGGGCATCACTGAGAATCAGACCTAGACATGAAGATTTTTAGCTGAAGTCAAATGAGCTCTGCTGATTTACCCAAACTGATTACCTAGATTTGGTCTTTACTAGAAGCTTAATATGCTTCATGTTTGAACTTCCCAAAGAAATCTGACAGTAACTGACTGACAAGCCCACAGCTGCATAACAAAGCAGCTTCCGCATTTCATTTGGAATCATATTTAGTTAAGAAAAGCAAATTCTCCATTCATATGAGTTATCCTAAAGAGACATAGACAAGTTTATACAAAGAAAATCGTGGATAGCTTTTGCCACATAACCATTCAACTGTCACTTGAAGATGGAATCATGTCTATTTACCACTACAATGAATAACAATTAGAGCTAAATATTTTCATTTCAGCCTTCTAGATAATTTTGATGGTCTTTGTCAATTATTATTAACCAGATATTTGTTCCAAGATACCAGATGCCAATGAAGTCACGTATTTCCCATTCATAAACACTTTTTTTCCCTGTTGGTGCTCACAAACTCAACTTAAACAAAGTTTAACCACAGCATCATATATAATGCTTCACAACAATAATTTCATTGTCTGTATGTGAGAAAGATCAGTAATTTCTCAGGTAAGCAGTACAGCTTAATTTTAACCTCACATACAGTAAGCTACATATAGTAGCATTTCGTGTTGCTTTTCTTGATCTTGTCCCATTTACCTGCCCATGGCAGGGGTGTTAGAAGTAGGTGATTTTTAAGGTCTCTTCCAACCCAAACCAGTCTGTGATTATATGATTTTGTTTCTCTAGTTGGAGATGAGTGCTTCTGAGGACCTCGCAGTCCTCAGACTATAGCAAGGATATTCACAACTCTAGACTATTTTAGGAAATAAAATGAACAAGCGAATCACGAAGGTTTGTTATGCTGCAAGAGCTAGTATGAAACAGATTTCAGAATGTCCTCATTCCAGTATAATTGAAGAGGCATTAGGTGACCTCAGCAAGACAATGAAATTGGTAAAAACAGAGGAGACTCCTGAACAAATCAACATGTTGGTAAATGCTATAAAATATTGGAGATACAATCAGCTCCCTGGTTGTAAGAACAATTCACTCTTTGGTGACAGAAGGTTTGCTGATCATCAGCTTGTCACAAAGATGCTATTTTTAAACTTAAACCAAACATGGATTTTTTTAAATCCAGAGTTTTATAGACCTCCTCCTTCAATGTAAATGAGAAAGTCTAAAATGCTGCTATTGAGAATTGTACATAATAATACTTACATGGGTGAAACAGCACCTGAAAGGTTTTATGAAAGAAAGAAGCTCTTTGGTTAACATAAAAGAGGATTTCTCCATACGGAATGGCACACCTAGATGATGAAGAAGAAAGTGTTGACTGTTTAGCTATCAATGCTAGGTGCTTTATATGTTGGAGAAATCTGTTTTGGGGAGACATTGTCAAATAAGGATCAAAGCTATCTATAAAAATCTTATCCCGGAGGTGAAAAAAGCTGAAAAACTAAACAAAAATCATTCCACAGGAGAACAAGGTAAAAATGATCCTTATTATCTCTGTGGTTTGATTCAGTTACCCAACCATTATCATTAAAATTCAGAGATACTGAATAAAATTATGAAATAAGCACAATAAGCACAGAAATCATTCTTAAAAGGTCATAAGTGATAGTTGAGCAAAAACCCCTCAGCAGAGGTACATTACAGTACTCTCATGTTGGGTCCATGAAACACTTACTTAAAAAAGATTGAACATTGCTGAATGTAGTCAATAAGAAAATGAAATATTGCAGCAGCAGTTTACTGTTTATGGTCAAGAGAAACTTAAATGAAACATTAAGCCGTTCATTAGAACCCTGTGCAGTAGCTCAAGTGGGTGGAATTACCTGGTAAAATACAGAGACTTTAAAATGAACTTCTTGTGTCTTTCTGGTCAAAACAAACAAACCAAGCCAAAAGGTAAAAGAAATTGTTCAGAAATATTCCAATGGCTAAGAATAAAATACAGTAACCTCAAACACATAAAAGCAGACAGGATAGGATGGAAAACCCGTGGTAGCATATTTCAGATAATACATAGGGTCCTGTGTATCAGATCTCTGCAGGATGAAGCATTAAGAGGCAGTTATGTCTGCATCGTAAAATAGCAAACTGATTCTCATTATAGCGATTACAAGGCTTTTCCTCCAAAATTCTGCTACCCATGAAATATCACCTGATAATTAAAACTGTATTTACTAATTGGTTACAGAAGAGACAAGCTATTGAGTAATATACATATATATTTTTATATATTGATTGAAAGAAACTGTATTAAACACATGGTTTCTTATCA
>NW_009914299.1:26868-81152 GCF_000696875.1 Nestor notabilis
AGAGAAAGGGGGACATTCAATATAAATGGATACTGTTTGCCTACATTATTTATAATATTTCTAGACAAGAAACAAACCAGGCTAGCTTCATTAGAAAGTATAATGCAAAGGCTGAAGCTTCCATGATCAAGATTATGTCTAGAATATATGATTCATAGCTGGTTTTAAAAGACAAACTGCATAAAAACTATTAAGTTATTTAGTCTAGACTGTAAATATGAAATAACAGCAAAAGACTGAGATGAGATCATGCAGATGATAAATACTTGCTTCCAAAATAACCATGACACCAGATCCAGCACTATCTAGTTTACAGAATGTGTATTTCTCCATCGTTATTTCACAAAATACATAATATTGCCCCAGATGTCTGTATGAAATGCAAAACAGGCTGGTTTTCCTTCTTACATACAATATGGGAATACTAGCTGGCAAAAATATTTTGAAAATCCATCTTGAAAGCAATATAAAATTGCTAGAGACAGAACTTGAACAGGACTTATAGACGTGTGTATAGGGATTCAGCCCATTCAGGAGATTTAAGATGGGCATGATGAAGCTACTCTTTTTGTTGCTCTTTGTAGGAAAAAAAAAAAGCAATCTTAAAACCATGGACCCAGGTAACAGCTCCCACTATATATTGCTGGAAAAAATACTAGGACAGCATTTAATAGGGGAAGACTTGACATATTCTGTGAGAATAGTGCCAAGCAAACTCTCCAAAATGGACAAAAATGGTAGTATAACTTGCAAAGAAAAGACAACACAGCAGAAACACTAAACTTACAGAGAAGCTTTGGTAGAGATAGTATCAAACAAAAAGAAACAATGAATATTCCAAGGAAAAAATAACTGAACTGGGTAGCACTCCTTAAATCTTTTATACTGCCTCCCTTCCAAAGCATTTTCACCTCCTCCATACTAGCAAGTGGTCAGTTCCATAATAAAGGTCTCAGAAAGCTAAAACAAAAGGTTAAATACTCATACCAAGTTATGGTATGAGTATTTTAAACAGAGGACAGCTATGTTCAATGTACAATTGTGTGTTCTTAATGATGTAGAAAGTTGTCTTAATACCTGCCATAGTAACTACAACAGAAATGTTTTATTGCAAACGACTAAAAAGACATACTTTTATTTTGAAAATATTTTCTTTCAATTTCTCAACTATAGCATTTTTACTTGGTATCTCTGTTTCTTTTTCCCACTCAAGTGCTTCAATTTGCAGTTAAAATGCAAAGAGATGTGAAGAAAAATGAGCTTAGTGGGGCAGATCCTTCATCACCCTGGCTACTCACATTAATTTAGGAGTGTGTTATCACATGGGTGAAACTGTTCAGAGGCACGACATCCTTATTTATTCAGAGGTTTGCAGTTGTATATATGCCTTCAAAGTAGCTCCTACAAGTCAAGTCATAGAAGCACAGAATGGTTTGGCTTGGAAAGGACCTTAAGATCATCTAGTTCCAACCTCCTGCCATGGGCAGGGATGTCTCACAGTAGACCAGGGTGCTCAAAGCCCTGTCCAACCTGGCCTCGAACACTGCCCAGAGATGGAGCATTTACCACTTCTTTGGACTAACTGTTCCAGTGCTTCACCACCCTCACAGTAAAGAACTTCTTCCTTACATCTAACCTAAATCTCCGCTGTTTAAGTTTAAACCCATTGCCCTTTGTCTTATCACTATAGTCCCTGATGAGGAGTCCCTCTCCAGCATCCTCATAGGCCCCCTTCAGACACTGGAAGCTGCTCTGAGGTCTCCACGCAGCTTCTCTTCTCCAGGCTGAACAGCCCCAACTATCTCAGTCTGTCTTCATACCTCCAGCCCCTGATCATCCTTGTGGCCCTCCTCTGGATTTGCTTCAACAGCTCCACGTCTTTCTTACGTTGAGCACACTAGAACTACACACAGTACTCCAAGTCAATATAAGTTCTGTAATTATTTAAGAAATTGAGATGTTTCATGAAAATAAAGAAGCAAACATAGTCTGTCCAAAAAGCTAGAGACATGCCAGGAGAAAAAGGACTCTTTCATTTGAAAGCACATTTAACAGAAACTTTTGCTAACTTTTATTGAAATTCTCACTTTAGAACTAGCTTCCCCAGTTGTGATCTTGCCTTGTTTGAGTCAAAAGAGGCAGAAGTCCAGACCTGGGTTGGAATGAAAGCAAAGGTGAGTGGAAGCCCATTGTACTGCATCCAGCCCCTCTACCTATGAATTTGCTTCCCAGAGGTATGAAGAGGAATTAAAACAGGTGAGGCACCTCTGCTCTGCATCTCTGGTCCTTGCAGGCTAAAGGCCATGCTACTGGGATTGCCACCAATGAAACAAGGAATTGGTATCCTCTGTACATTTGGAGTTTAGTTTTCTATACAAGAATGAACTGCACTGGGATTAACACAATCCCACACAGTATCGATATAACCTTCCAAATATCTCCTGCTTTTACAGTCTACAAATCAAGTTTCGATACCAGCTTTTAAGTATCTCTTTTCACACTGAAAGAAACTGAGAAGAAGGAAAAAATAACGATACAGTGTGGGACTAGACAACAAAATATTTATCAATTTCAGACAGTCTTGAATTATTTTGTTTCAAAGCATCACTGAAGGAGCTGTATTAATGGTAAGGCAAAAAAATGCAATTCTAGCCAATAAACAGTTCAGAATTAAATGGGAAATAGTTTATGTTATCTTTTCTGCAGTTTCTTTCTGCTCAGACAAGGCCAAATGGCCCTGACATTAAGACTCCAAACCATATTTGTGAGATCAGGTTTCCGTTCCCAGCCTCTGCTGAAGAAGTGCTGTATCATCTTGGACAAGTCACTTTCCCTCTTTATGGCCTCAATTTCCATCTGTACACAAGGGATAATATGACAGTCATACCCAACTTCCTACAATTTATTACTTTTTAAATTATGAAGCAGAGACTGAGTCTTGCTTCTTATTCATGTAGGCACAAAACCAGTCCTATTTTTGTCTTGCTGCTACTCTGCTTGTGCCTCTGTATTTGTACTCAGAGCTTGAACTCCAAGTGCCAATATACTGGGATGAAAGCTAATCTCTCAGTATTGCCAGCCTGTCTAGAACTAGATGACACCTAGAATCATATTAGAAACTCTGTCCCTCTCTTTCTCTCCCTTTCACACGGTTGCACAGTAAGCCACCTGTCTGCACCAGTCTGACAGCCAAAGGAAGTTCCAAAAAAGCTTCCAAATGCTTCTGGGATTATCTGAACCATATCTTGTGAAAGCTTGGTTTCAATAGTTTTATTACAAGCACAAGGATTTACGAGCACATAAAGTGCCAAGTTGCCTGCTGCACAGCCTATCAAAAAGTTTTGGGAGATCACCATCCTGCAAGCATAGCACATTCCCACCTAAACAAGCCAGGAGACGTGTTCTGACATCATGGAAATTGCATGTCTCCCACACAAGGGATCTGAACATGCAAAAGGGCTGTGGAAAATTGCTGCAAAGAGCGAACCAGTGTCTTTTCTTCACATGTTATATTACTTGGCATCACACTGCAAACTATGCCTTGGAAAACAATCCTGCACCACCAGCTGGAGTGTGCCAGCATCTTTCATACCCAGCTCTACTGTTTTGATGATCAGTGAGGGAATTTAATGCTATTATCACTCTTCCACCATGTCATCCTCAACTCTTAGATTAAAGCCCATCCATTGGCATCGTTCAAGAAAGCTACCAGGAATGCTGTTCTACATATGTTCTTGATATACAGAGCTAACAAACACATACACATTTTAGAAATACCTAGTTTAATGCCTAATGTCATTAATTCAGCACAAACCTCCCAGCTATACTCTCATGCAGAGTTAGCAGTAGAATACCTTTTCACAAGACTGTTTTGAGATAATTGTTTGACAAGAGGCTGTTTATAGGACTGCTGTAGACCTGGTATTAAAGATGAGGGTGAAGAAATGCCTTCTATCCAATAAACAGTCAAAAATAAAATAGAAAACCATTTGTATTCTTTTTCCTGCAGTTTTTTCTGCTCAGGAAAGGCTGAATGACCTTGACAACAAGGCTCCAGACCATACTTGTGAGATTGGGTTTCCATTCCCAGCCTCTGCTGAGGAATTGTGTGACTTAAGAAGCCTCTGCTGTTGCACAAAGATTGAATTTCATTAACATGAAACAAACAACCCAGGGTTCAGAATGCTGCAAAGTAGATCAAAAGGTTAATTCTTCCTTTGATGGAACAAGAAAGAGCTTTTAATACTTCAGCATACCCACAATGCTGACAGTAATACGCGATTGTGAGTTTGTCAGGCACAGACTGAAAGGTGATAGCATTAGAGGAGAGCTGGGCCTGCGTCCTGCCGGGTGACAAACACATGATGAAGCAGTTTTGCTGACAAACAACACAATGCATAAAACACACGAAGATTTCATTGACAGAACACAACACTCCCAAACAGAAATAATAGCTCTCTGAAAGAAGCTTTGTCCTGAGAAAAACAGCCCCACTGGGTCTGGGTTACTATGCTGGCCCTCCATCAGTGTCTACAAGTTTTCATACTGTGCAAAACCAACAAAAGCTGATTACAGACCTCCTTTTTCCTTTCTCTTTTCATCTTTTTTATTCTTTTCTTTTTTTTTGTGGGGGGGGGGAATGAAAAGTTTACTGACTTTTGTCTAAGACCTGCCTATTAGTTCTAGAGGATTCCCCACAGTGCTTTTGTCCAAGTTGCAGAAACACTTTCTGAAGGCTGTAAATCCTTTAGCTCATCAGTTACTTGAACACAAGCTAACATAACAGTCTCCTACTGGAATAAAGGCTGGACAGAATATTGTTCCCTCTTTGGATAATTTTCTACAAACATACTGGGGTTTGGGTTTATATTTCATGGAGAAATGGGACTTTCAGAATTACCAGACTAGGAATGTTCCTGCTTCTTTCTCCTTAGAGATGAAAATATTAAGCATTTCAATGTTCCCAAAGTGAAATCTGAGATTCAAAAACATGAAGCTGCAGCAGAGTATTTTGCTTTGTCTCAGCACAATATCAAACTACAAGTCCCTAGACTACCAGATGCTTCATGTCCACATTCTCCGCTGGAGGCTGAGCTCTGCATCAGCCTACACCTTCTTTGAGACATGGTGACCTCCCTTCTCGCCCTTTTCCACAGTGCAGGTATCATCAGGTTTGACGGACAAATCCATGGACCAAAAATAACTTGCTAAATCCATTTATTGCTTGAGAAAAATGTTCAGCCATTTGCTTTTTTCCTCTCAATGAAAGCTGTCTGCAAAAAGAAACTCTTAGCAAATCAGTTGGGCTGAAAAATTCTTATTCCATCAGGTGTTTCATTTAGAATTCCCACTGGAGTCCTAGATTTATTCTAGTAAAATAAATTTTGCTATTTCTAGTTTATGTTATATAAAACCTATTTAGATATGGGCCTTAACTGCTAAGCTGTCAGAACAGCTGGGGGACAGGACAGGACAGAGAGGAATTCTGCTTTACGAATACGTCAAGCTATTGGCACACAGAATACTTAGATCTCACATATAAGTTTGGAAACCAACATGCAAGCTTCCATTGGGGTTATTGCATTTGTACTTAGTGTGTGGTGTCTGTGGCTGATCCTGCTCTGTTATACTCTAAGGATCCTCCACTTCAACATGTATGTGATGCCACTTACTGGGAACTGTAGTTCTTGCGAACTGCACTTCATAAACATAGTGGATCTTGTCATCTGCTTTATTTTTATTACAAGCACTAATTCTTGCAAGGTAAAATATTAGTGTATGTGCTGTCTGAGAGGTCTCCACCTGTAAAGTGAGACCAAGATTTACATGTTCATTTAAACTCCCTGATAGCAATGTAACAGATAGATACACTATTTCTGAACATACTGTTCTCTTCAGTACGCTATACCCATTCACTGCTGAACGTAGCTTGTAGAAGACACCAGCAAACATTTTGAGTTTTAGCATAACTTAGATACTTTCTTCTCAGCTCTCAGCTCAGATACAAAGAAAGGAAGAAAAATCGAAATTATCTCACTGCAAAAATGATATTAAAAAAAACCCCCAATACACTGTCTTCTACTAGAGAGAAAGCTCTGAAGAAGAGGTCTGTGGGTTTGTTTCATTGGTAGCAGATGTCAGTTTTTATTAAACCTGATGTTTTTAAAGCATATAAAACAACAAGCTATCACCTGTCAGAATCAGTTTTTAAACAATCACTTCCACCCACTAGGCCCTTTAAGTGCTGTAATAGGAAAATACTATTTAGGAAATAACCTGGTTCTAGTTGATAATACATTTACAGCCAAGTACAGGCACTGAGTCTCTGCCATTTTAGCCGAACTATTGACTCTGCAGGTGCTGTTCTGCACAAAATAGGACCTGGTTCTGAAATTAAAAGCTCTGGCTGAGTGCATCAGCTTTCACTTTGGCAGGGGAATCAAAGGCAGATAATGTCCTTTCTAGCTTTTAACCCTGGAGTGGGCAGGGGTCAACTCCTGTTCAAAAAGCTTCAGGGCACTCCATCCACAGATTCCTTTTGAATCATTTTTCTAACCTTAGGCTGCTAGACTGCAGCTTGTCCTAGCTCCCCCCTCTACTATCTTCAATGTATTCCTCAAGCCAAAAGTAGAAATTAAGTCTATTGTGCTATTTGAGCAATGATGGCACAGGAACCACAGCTGGCTGGTGTAAAGCTGGTGTGGAGAGCACTTCCATGTCACTGCTCTCGTTCAAAGGGATTTTGCTAGAGACTGAAAATCTGGTCCTTCATTTTCAGATGTAATTCACTTTTGAAATACAGCGTGTCCCAGTGGAAACATTTCTTACCTAGATCAACCTTCATATTGCTGTGATCAAACAAACAGGGATCAGAAGAAGAGCTTCTCACCGTAAGAAGGGCTTAGCTCAAGCACAGTTATCTGCTCATGCTCCACTCTGTGCAGGGCATCTTATGGTACTGACCCTTTGCACCAGAGGTTTCATCTGTACACCTCATCAGGTACAGCAAAGAGGCAGGAATCAGTGGGGAGGAAATAAGACAGGAAACAATGAGAATACGACAGCAACATATCAGACAGGATGTGGGCAGGCTTGTTCCTAATGAACCATAAGAGAGGTCTTCTTGTCTCCTGTTTGTGGAGATTCTGTTCTCATGGAGAGATTTGAGCACGACAAGCGACAACAGGAAGGTATTCTTGCCACACTGAGTATACAGCTATTCCACTGACTAATGTTTAGCACAGAGATATGTCCAGGTTTAAAATTAGCTATGCTGGGTGCAGCATGCAATATTGATCTCACAGAGCGGTCAGAATGGGAGAGAAACTCAGTTAAGGAGCTGAAGAAAATGAGCTTAAACTAGGCTCTGTGCTGCACTGGAGCAATGGCAAAATGAGGTGGTTTAAACCTAGCTAGGATGCATCTATGAACATGCCATTAGTTTGAGAGCAGTGTAGATGTATCCTGGCTGAGGTACAAAGCGACTTCACTTCTTCCCCCTAGCACAATCAGATGAATATGTGATTTGAGAAATTTCCATCTTCCTTCCCCATGTGGCTCCTTCTGGGTCACTCCACACCACTTACGCCACAAGACAGAGCTCTGGCCCAGTTATGTCTGGAAAATTAGGTTTTCCTTATATGTTTTCATAGAGGTGTCTCTGAGACTGGGGAGCCTTACAAGTTGTTTTTATCTTAGCAGGTTTGATCAGGCAGGGCACAGAGCTATACCACTTCCAGTTCCAGGGGTAGTGCAGTTGTTGTTATGAACCCTGGCAGCGTTCAAGGCCAAGTTAGACTTTGAGCAACCTGCTCTAGTGGAAGTTGTCCCTGCCCATGGCAGCAGGTTGGAACTGGATGATCATTAAGGTACCTCCCAACCCAAACTATTGTATGATTCTATGAACTGAGGATCTCTGCACCACAGTCTTTTGGGTATGTACATACCCTTAGAAGCATATGGGGCACTAGTATTCCTGGTGCATTGTATATTCATTAAAAGAGATTCATCTTTGAGAAGGGAAGCCCCTAATGTCCTTGAGTTGTCTGTGCCAGGGTAGCAAGTTTTTTCTCCAACCCTAAATCTACCTAAATGGCAATTATTCAAGTATTGCCATCATTAATCTGAGTGGATTGTGGGGAAAAAATTATTTTCACTAATAACAACAAAATCTGGATACCTAGTGTTGGTCTTTAAAGCTATGTGAAAGGCTTCTATATAAAAGTAGCAAGATTTTCATGCATCAGACTTCTCAAAATATGAATGTAGATTGCTTAATGTTAATTTCTGATTTGAAAAATACTGACCTCAGATTGAAAACCCAGAGGCAGAATCAAAACCAAGAGTGCAGTATTCACATCTTGCTGATGAGTATTCACGTCTGGACATTTCCTCCTGGCTACCATATAGAAGTATTCTCTAGACTCCCAAGCAATAGGGCTACAGGCTTTTCACTGATTAATCCTGCAGGGGTTTGAAGGACACTGTCAAATAGTCATAAAATTTACAATACCTATTAATTAACATCCCGCCTATAGGTCTGCCAAAGCAGGGATTATTTTCTTCATTCCTTTTTCTGGAGTTTGACTCATCCAGTTTTAAAATGGATGAGGAGATTCCATTTTATTGCAAAGGAGCTCTAATTAATGTTCATTTACAGCTCTGGAGAGTTAATTCCAATTCTGAGCTGCATCTACATCATTGCAGCCATGAACTTAAATCCAACAAAGGACATTTGATCTCATGAGCTGCTGTGCCTCTCTCCATGATATTCCCCCCGTTTTCCCATTGTCCTTCTTCCTTTCTGATACCATCTATAGGAAAACAGAATCTGTTTAGCACTTTGTCTGCTCCTGCTACATAATCCTTTGCAACACACTGCTGGCAGTTACAGGGATAATTATATGACCAGGAAGGTTTTGGCAGCGGGTACTGCCCAGTGGCAGGAATGAATGAACTTGAAAATAATAGGTTTTTTCCATACAGAGTCCTTCTAGAAAGACAGAGGCATGCTGAGAAATCAGTAGGAGGGAATTTCTTTCCAATAAAACAATGGAATTTGCAGGCACTATCCCAAATCTGTCTATCCAGCATTGTCACAGGACTTCGAGCAAGCCATTTAACTTTGCCATATCTCAGGCTGCAAAAGAGGGACAAAGCACTCCTGACAAGGGTGGTCTGTTTCTATGTCAAGACAGGGCTTATAAGCTGAGCACTGCTAAAGCATTTTCAGACTCACAGAACTAGGTTTAAACGTTATTAAATACAGTAGACAGCTGAGTCTTCTCAGCACACAATGTGCTTTCAGCAGGGCTCAGTGTTTTCTTAAAGGGTCTTTGTATGGTAATGTGACATTTTACAGCCTATGTGTAGGCAATTATCTTTGAAAGAAAATGACCACTTTTTTTTGTGAGAAGAGGCTTTGATTAAAACACATTTCTGGGGGAGCAGATATGCAAGGATGGAATGTGGATACAAAGCTGATTTAAGAGCTGGAGCTGTTACTAAAGGCACTAGAATGAAGGGGCTTGAGGAAGCCTTAGCTAGAGAAATTCAGACAGCATCAGACTCTGACACCAACTGGAGCCAGTGTAGTCTGTTGTGTCTGTAAAGTATTCAATATCTCCTAGAAGGTCTTCCATAACTAGACAGCTGCACTCCCACATGATTCTAAGTGGATGACAGGAAAGAATAATTAAAAGGCTTGTTGTTGCTGCTTAGCATCTCAAAATTGTTTGGACTACTGTGTATACAGGACATACAGAATTAATCATTAATAATATCTGGTTATAGTGGTTTTGAGTGCAAATTTACTACTAATTCTTGTTGTCCTCAGAAAGAAGCTGTTATTCCTTGCTCCTACAGCAGTGAAGTCAGTGGAGTTTTTACTACACCTGTACTGGGAGCAGGACCAGGTCTTTATAGAGGCTTTGAAGTGGCAGTGCAAAACATACTTATCATCCATATAGCACTTCTGCTGGGTGTGAGCAGAAATACTTCTTTTGCTTTAACTCACAACCAGCACCAAAAAGTTGTCATGCACACAGCATTTCCATGCACTCTGCATTATGTCAGTGCCTACTCTGGATACAGGTGATCAGTTGCAATCCCACATCATTTGGTCCCTGACCAAACAAGTCTTCAGAATGCTTGGCAATCTCCAAGCCAGGAACATACAGCCTGTATTCACAACTATTCCTCCAAATCCATTTGCTTTTCCACCTACATTCTTTAGGCTATAATTTGACATTCAACTACCAAGGAATAAATTTAGGTTCCTTCAAACACTTCTTTTTACCACTCCTTCCTTCCATACTCTCTCTCATACGTAACAGTCATGCATTTATGAGTTTATGGTTGAGAGTGTTTGCCATAGGGATATAAGGAGGCAGGACAGGTTGGGCAGCAAACTGAAAAAGCACAAATGGGAAAGTCTTCAGGATTCAACATTCCACTGTCTGTGCTGGATATTGGTGCTTTTGAAGTAATGTTTTCTCCATCTGCTTCCCTTGGTGTAAAGTCCAGGAGATAAGAGGGGCTTCATTGAAAAGCACTAAAAATGACAACTAGCTTCTGTGGTTTAGGCTAGGACCACGTGAACATGAATTGTAACCAGGCATTTGTAAATTACAGGGCAGTAAGAGAAAACAAATCCAAAAGTGATTTTTTAAAGGAGTTATTTTTCAATCACAATAAAAATGCAGCCAGCTTCTGGGCAGCTTATAGAATCATAGAAGAGTTTGAAGGGACCCTCAAAGGTCATCTAGTCCAACCCCCCTGCAATGAACAGGGACATCTTCAACTAGATCACGTTTATCCAGAACTACATCCAGCCTGGCCTTGAATGTCTCCAGGGATGGTGCATCCACCACCCCTCTGGGCAACTTGTGCCAATGTTTTATGACCCTCATTGTAAGAATTTTTTCCTCACATTCAGCCTGAATCTTCCCTCTTTTAGTTTAAAACCTTTAACCCTTATCCTATTGCAACAGGCCCTGCTAAAAAGTCTCTCCCCATCTTTCTTATAAGCCTTTTTAGTAACTGAAAGGCTGCAATAAGGTCTCCCCAGAATCTTTTCCAGGCTGAACAACCCTCAGCCTTAAGGTTTCGTTCATGAGCCTTTGCTTATAAGTAATAACTCAAGTCAAGTACAGTGACTTGTCAATTCCTTCTCCTCCCACCTTGTATTTCCTGGATTTCGTGTTTCTTAGCCCTGAAGATGAATCATGAGCCAAAGAACAACCAGTACCACGCTTCCTCTGTCAAGAAGGTAAGCTACCCAGCTTTGTTATGGAATCATTTGCTTCTTCCTGTGCATCTGAAGAGCAAACCAGGTTGTCAGAACAAGGACTCCAGTGGGGAGCAGTAGGTTGCTTACACAATTTCCCATTACCAGCAAGTCTATCAGCAGTGAAGTGTTTATTCTACTGGAAAGCAAATTGGGTCTGATGATGCTTATGCCTTCCAGCTGAATCACCTCTAACATAAGAATCTATTCCCACAACAGCTCTGGGGTTTTGGCCTGGTTTTCAAAGGAAGTGAGTCAATGTCTTCATACTGTTACCCATCTCTTCCAAAAACCTGTTACCCAGTTTCAACCAAATTCATCAGAGGGTACAGATTTCTTACTAGTATTGTGAAACCAGGCAGACAGGTAGAGAAACGCAGGGATGCCCCTACTGGGGGATAGGCAGCAAGCAGCCTCTTTTCAGACATCAAAGAGTCTACAGGAGAGTCCTACCTCAAGACAAAAACCTCTGGGAAACCAGGTTTCATTGGTTCCGCTGCTGCTGCAAACACTTATTTGACGTTTTAATGTCAGGTGAGAGACAAAAAAGCTGTTAATGATCCGTGTTATTGCAATAACCGTATAATACAGCCTTCTTCCAAACTGATCACAGTTCATTGTAAAACCATTTGTGTTTCTTGTCCCACAAGTCCATTCGAAAGACTGTCTCCAAATGTCACCGCTCTGATTGTCAGAAATTTGGAAATTAGAAGGAAGTTCAGTTTTTCTTGGCAGATTTGTGTTACCTGCTCCCCTCTGTATTATAAACTCTCCATTCTCATCATGTTCTGCTTTAATTCTTGTCTCCTGACCATGCTTGTTCAGCAGTCAATACAGTCATACCTTGTACTCTACTGCTAATACTTTATTTCTTCTTTCACTTGCTTGATACAATTTCTAAGATTGCACTTACTTTTTTTTCATGGTTCTATTACACTGACAACCCAAAGATATCCTGCATTTTTTCCATTTTTATGATCTCCAACACATGAGCTCTGACGATGTCCCAAAATTTCTGGGTTTTAATTCGATACATGATCTTAATAATATGAAATAGTAAAAATCAACCTGTTCCTCAGACACAGGTACTTAAGGTCATTTGGTTCTTTCTGTACCATATCCTAGTTTGTCATCTGATGATACCTCCCTGCTTCGGGCTACCAGTAATTTTATCAGCATAATTTTTTGTGTGTGTGTGTCAGTTCCTTAAGAAAAACTATAAATTGGATTGATCCCAGAACTGATCCTTCAGAAGCTCCATCACTAAATTCCCTTTGAGCTGGTTCTTCCATCACAATAACTTTTTATCTTAATTTTATTGGATAGACAGCCCAGTTAACCAGTCTCCCCCTCTTGCAAATTTTTGCACCCCTAGAATGGGGTGTCATCCACAGCATACTGGGACTTCAAACTCTCGCCACCTTTCCCAATGTCCCCATACATATACTGATAGAGAAGCAAAGCTTTCAGGATACGTGTACAAAAAGAGAGAAAATAGTTGTAAGCTTAAAGCTCAGAATCAGTGTTGCTACTGTATCTCTGATCCTATGGAGTCTGAGAAAGAACAGGCAGGGAACAGAACACAGGCAATGTATTCAACTATCCAAAAACGAAAGGTGAAAGCAAACATAGGTAAAGGACATGGATAACAAACCAACTAAATAAAAGCAGTATCACTTTCAACATTCTTCAGTATCATTCAATTTTAAGAGCCCTATAAATGCCTGCTAAGGATTGTTGATTCAGCCTCCTAAAAAGAGTAGTGATTTTTGAGGTCATGATGTCTGCCACCCATAAGATCTGTCACCTTGCTGAGAAAGAGAATAAATAGGTGCTCTTCTCCAAATTGACAAGATAGCGGGGAGACAAAAGGATGGTCAGACTTCTTATATAGCATTATCTTCTAGCTAAACATATACAAGCATTTCTTGGGCAGTAGGTGTTCTTGGGAACTCACACAGAAAGTAAATTCAAGAGGATTTGTCATTAACACTTTTGGACAAAACCAGACCACTCAGAGGTCTGGATTACAAGGCACTTTCTTCCAACAGTCAATACTCACTGATTTCTCAGAAAATGCTCTTAGCCCCCAACCTCTATTTCAAACCACACAAGTTGACTATTATCTCTCTATAAAATGGGAGCTATACATGCATTTAAGAATCAAAGGGGGACATTCCAGTAAACTACCATTGGTACAGGTTTTCAATGATCAATTCATTTGGGATCACAATGAAAACAGTTGGGTTTTTTTTTCCCTAATAGAAAAACACATTAAAAGATACCCAACTCCTCTACCAAACAGTTCTTCAAATAGAGGACAGAATTTTTTAGAACCATTTATGTTCACCTGCTGCCTCCAAGCTCACATGCCTTGTCTTTTGTCCTATGTAGCACTTACTAGTGACCAGTGTTGAAGACAGGATGTTGACATATATGGACTATTGGTCTGAGCAAGTACGGGTCAGACCAATAAGTAAGTTTTATGTTCTTGTGTTTACATTATTAGACTAAACACTATATTCAGGCACAGCAGGCTACATCCCAGTGAAGCAGGACCAACATTAATGCTGGAATATACTACATTAGCAAAAGCCTCTGAGAGGAAAGACAGCAGACTCACAAACCAGGTTTGGTCATGTTGACAGAGTTATACTGATTGTCTGAGAAATTAACACACTTGCAACTTAAATAAAACCCTCTAGCTTATGTTCTGTAGAAAGTCTGATTAATATTTTATAGTTTATTACCATTCTTTTGGTAAATTATTCAAAAGCATAGCTTGGCAAAGCACACAGTAAGTCCAGAGTGTCAGGTCAATTAGTTGTTTAAGCATTATGTAGAATTTCAAGTATTGTTTCTAATTACAGAGTATAAATGTTATGATTGGGGAACAAGAAGTGAGGTGGGGTAGACATGTTCTGTTTCTAAAAATCCATTTCAATATCTGGGGACTAGTACCCCAACTGTTAGACTTCTCCCTGTCACTACAGTTCTTACAGCAACAGTAGTTCTGGAGCAAAAACCTATGCTGCTGTGTGCTAGCTGGGAAAAATTAAGACATGTAACCAAGGATGTAATTTCTGCATGCCTTTATCATGATTAGGTGAACAAACTGACTAGCTACAGAAGCAACTGCCCTATTAGGGATCGTTTAACAGTCTCTCCCAAAATTTGTGGGCAGCTTGTAATTTCAGAGAGTGAGAAAACAGTCATTTGCTGATGCTTTCCAGCTCCCTGCTACTGTGAGATTGTTCTCTATTGTATGTTTCCAATTGATCCCTCCAGACCACTGAAGCTTTTAAAGTCCTATATAATGAACAATGCCTCCATTCGGAGGCTGCTTTCAACACAGCAGAGCTCATCAGGAAAGACACTCAGCCCAAGTATTACTCTTCTTAATTGAGTCTAGCTTCTCCTTTATGTGTCTACCACTCTGGAAATGGTTCTAGTCTTCTGAGCTGTATATACATATCATTATGGTATGTAAACCTTGACATGCTTAGCTCTTAATTACTCCATTGGTTTCAGTACAACCCTGAGTGCTCCAGGTTAGGAGCATGAAATGTTTCAGCATTTCATGAACAAGATCTGTAATTGTTCACAGTTTTCCTTAATGACTCTTCTGGTAGTCCCCTCATTTTTCCTCAGTCCTTGGTTACTCCTTTGACAACATATGAACACCTACCCACAACCCACATCACAATGAAAATTCAATAAATAATCACAAAGCAGTAAAATGGAATAAGAAGGTGAAGATCCTCAGTGTCATCCTTCGAAGCTACAATTAGGCTCCAAACAATTCTTCTAGGTATTTCTTTATGTTTTTCTATACAACACATGTCTGTCTTTGTCATTGCCTTGCCCTGGAAGGAGGCAACTTTGCTTTTCAAGCTGGAAATCCAAAAGAGCCTGTCAATGCACATTGGATACATTGAATTATCACACTTTAAATTAGCTGTTCACCCTCACACCACCACAATCATCCCAGCTGAGTGTAGGGATCCTCCTTTCAGGCTTGTCTTTGCAGTTTAGTAGAAGTCAGGGCTATATTGGTATAGTCAGCAGCATCCTGGAAACTCCTGGATCTTCCAGGCTTCAAAAGCAAGAACGCCTTGATTCCCGTCCCCAGTGAAAGCATTTCCTACAGCTTTCTGCTTCTCCTATAGAGATTGGGGGTGGAAAGCATTAATCCTGTAATGATTCTGTCTGTGATTACACAGTCACATTAACGTAACCTAAATCCATGCCAGTGCTGAATGGGATGGTCTTGCCCACCTCCACATCACTAAACACGTACTCCCACTCTGTCCCTTGTCTTGGTAAAAGGGCCCAGGGAGGTATGAGATCAAGTACCTGATCCAGCAGAACAAGTCATGGCAAGGCAAAACAAGGGAAAAGAAAGGAGGCAGAAGAGACGGGAGCATGGAGGAGGGTGGAGAGGGGAAAGACTTTAACTAGGTGACCTTCCTGATTAGTTTATGTGGCCACACAAATGCTAGTGCCTTATCAAGGGAGACAGAGAAACACTTTCAGAAGCAGAGAAGATGGGGTGACTACCACTCTCTGTGACAAGCATGGGCCTGTGCTAGCTTGAACTGATTGCATAATCACAGCTCATAAGTCACCAAAGTCCAGGCTTTCCGACCAAGTCAGCAAACCCATTGCACAGGAGAATCCTGACTTCACAGCTGAGACATGTTGCCTTTACCTCAGTGTCAGAAATGAGCAGGCAGATGACATTTCAAGTAAGAAGCAGGAAATGCATTTAAGACAATGTTAATTATAGGAAAACCTGATGAAAAAGAGGAAGGAGTACTAAAAATGAATACTTTAAGGTACATTAACATAAAAGCAAGCTGACAATACCATTCATCAACTAACTAAATAATTTCCAGACATATTTTGAGCAATAGAAGCCTGCAGATCTCACATTGTTCTCCATTTCCATTTAACAGGCACATTATATCTTGTTCTCTAAAGCATTAGGCATAGACCACAGCTAAAGACCAAATTGGCAGTGCAATGGTGTGATAAAGTAATTCACCCAAGTATTTCTAATACCTGGCATTTCTTCAGTTATTCCAAGAGACTATCAAAGTTCTGCACATGAAGAATGAATTACAATTCACAACAAGCTGATAAAGTACAAATCAACCCTATTGCACAGCTGGAAAACAGAGGCACAGAGCATTACTATCTGTAATCACATAATAAAGTAGTAGCATCATGTGGGTTATCTATATATATACAAGTGTAAAATCTTTAATGCCAGATTTAGCACCAGCAGCAGTCATTGTGGCAGTTACCACCACTGGCTATTGCAGTTTTTGGATGGACAGACTTAATGCCACTCAGAAATGGCTCACCCTGTCTGCCACCTCTCAGTCTAACATTTCAAATACAGGCAAGAAAGCATTATCTGTGAGGCACACAAAATAACTTTATGATCCAATCTTTATGCTTTCCCCAAAGTCAGGCCCTGAAGAGATACTTGGTTAGCTACAGAAATGTCACTGAAATATGGAGCCTCCCAGGCAGTCACTGATTAGCTCAGGGAACAAGAAAAGAAAGACAACAAATGTTCTTATGAGAACCTGTATGTTTTTCCTTCACTAGTTTCAGAACAGTACGACAAGCCGCGCGTCCTTTGCCAGGCTGCTTTCTGCTCTGCACCAGGGTGAGATACGTACATTAGTGTCTGCTTCTAAGGTGTCAGCCTTTCAAATTGTGGAAACCTCTTGATGAGATCACTGAAGCTCCGCTCCACTCGTCTCTTTCCACCCACCAGCTGCAGATAAATTTATACATTAAGAGATAGTGGAAGAAGTCAGATTTCAATCTCTTCTGACGACCCTTGTAGAAACTGATACACCTGGTGGCTCTGATCAGGTGGGTTTTGGGTTTCCTTTTTTCCATTGCTTGGGTCTGTGGCAAATTTAAGTCCTTTCAAATCAAATAATAATATTGTTTAGTACTTCAAAGGATTATCTATTCTTCTTTTTGGAACATGCAAGGAAACCAACCTTCCCAATATGCCAGTCCAGCAGCTTAACTGATGTTAGATAACTATCCTTTACATTTCCTACCTTACTGCCTTTCAGTATATGTGACAGGTGGTTTAAGTGAAACTGTTCTTAAGCCACAGTGGAACGTAAAACATCCCACTTGAATGCAGGGGGCAGAGAACCAACAGGTACAAAACCAAGTCTTTGCCTTGCTACAAAACACATCTACTGCAATGTGTACCATTGTGGCTGGACTGGACCAAGCTGCAGCGTGCTACATCACTACAGAAACCACTCTGTGCCGGAAATGCAGCATGCAGCACTGAAGAGGATCATTTTATCTATCCCCAAAATTTCCTCTAACTTCCCGGAAAGGACACAACTTTCATGGTTTACTTACTCACATTAACATTTTCAGTTCATTTTAATTTCCGTACCCTGTGCAAAGCAGATCTCAAGTTTTCGGGAGACCTGTGCACAGTTTTTCTTGACAATGACTCACTGCAGCTCCACAGGGATGCACATCTTTCCCCACAGAGTCAGAGCATACTTCACACATAATTTAAAAGCTCTTGAGAGTGTAAACAGGGTCAGCAAAAGGAGATTTATATTCTGGAAGAAGAATTTGTTGATTTGATCTTGGATTTTCTAATTCTGGATGATTAGCTCTGCAATTCTAAAATTATTATTTATGGAAAATGGACATTAAACCAAAGATTGTGTATGCACAAATATGCTCATGAAACTGTAGTAAAGCGTGATTGCAGGGGAAAAATGTAAATTAAAGTGTCCGAAACCAAACTGTAGTTTTAAAATAGTCTACCAGAAATTTTTAGGGCACCAATGCAAAGGAGCTCAGCTCCAAATTTTCACATGGCTTTCATTTTGCAAAAAATAAAACCAATTATGGTTCTGCAAAAGCCAAACCCGCAATATCCTTTCTAACACAAAGTGTTTGGAGTGTTTCTTAATGCCCTTAAAGGGAGATTGTCATCCTGAACAGTGAACTTCATGTCGCAAGATTGGATACATCACAGCTACTTCACTGGTTCCTCAGTCTCCTTGTCTGCCTTCTTGTCGTTCTCACTACTTTTAAGAGGCTCACATAAATGAAAAAGAAATGTCTTTTTCAAGTCACAAAAGCAAATGATTGTATGGACAAACAGTAAGGCTAATTGTAATTCAAGTGTTACCAAACTGGATGAGGAAAGGATTAGTGAGAGGAAGTGTATTTTAGTAATAATCTCCCATTCAGTTTGTGCATTACTTTTAGCACCAGGTGAAAGCGTTCGGGTAGAACTGTATAGCCAAATGTTCCTGCAATGGGAAACCCCAGATCACTGTGCTCCCACACAACAGAAGAAACCCTAATGAGTAGTCAGCAATTCTTCCAGTTTCATACCAGAGCTGTATGTGGGGAAATAAGATATATATATATAGATAACCTCTTCGTAGTCTCCCTACCAGTATCCCCCATCAGGATTGGCATCAGCAGCATGTCACTGGCAAAGCACTGCACAGATTCTTGCACTCAAGCTTCTTATTCTATAAATTCCTCCTGGGGCGCTTGCCAGCATGTTCTCTGTACTACCAAATGCTTCATACAGCTTTGAAACATTTGTTAAGGACTTTCCCTGACAGGTAGCCTAAGCAGTTTGGTTTTTAGCTTCAGGCTACTGCTAGTTGTCCTTCCAAGTCCAGGGACTGTGCGCAACTCACTTGCATCTGTTATTGTGTGTTATCACATACATGTCACTTTAAGCATACGTGATAGTTTAGAAAAACATAAATGCAATGGTTTCTCCAGAGTTACAAAGCACACGTGAAGTTCTTGTTCAGGTATAACTTCATGTATCACAAATGAAGGGAGTAGTGACGCCTTCACCTTTGGGGAAATATGTCAATTGTAAGGAATAATTGAAGAAGAGATCACATTTTACTTGTGCATATGATAATACAGAAATATATAAAATAAAACAATATGTTTTTTATATATCTATAAATATATGTACATGTACGTATATAACACAGATGTTGGAAACCCTGGGGTGGGGAGAAATCCCAGCACAAAAAGTCCTGTGTGGGAGAGACACAAAAGGAGCAGCTGAAAGACAAGTTTGGCAAAAACAGCATGTGGGCTTGTGGGCAGAAAGATGTGTGGGCAGAGCTGTTTACAGCCTTGAAGGCAAGGGCAAGGAATATGAATTCCATGTGGATTTTCAATAAAACATATTGAGATTTTTACAATTATTTGGCTAGCATTTCGAGACTGTTCTATCCTCCAATGCCTTCTAGACTGCTTAGCGTCTTCCGAGTCCTTGAAAAATTCAGGGCAAGGGACTGACACAAGGGAAGCAACACTGTAATGGGAAGCCAAAATGCCTAATATGTACATGGAAAGCTCCAACAGCAGCCATTTCCCAAGCAATATGTGTCAGTCCAGCTGAGCTCTGATTTGCTCAACATATTATTTTCTCTCACAAATATCTAGATGAATATTTTTTTATCAGCCAACAGGCAGGTATCAGAAGGCTGATTGACAGGAAGTTATTCACCCTTAAGAAACGTGTTTGATAAAGTTCTGGAAATAGTGATTCAGTTTTTTGTCAGAATGGGTAAAGGACAGGCTGCTGACACGCGGAGATGAGAATTAGTCAGGCAAAGAACAACGATCACACTTCCATTGCCACACTCACCTAATGGAAAGTAAATACAGCAACAGTATGCTCTGTATCTCCAGTGCATTAAATCACACGTCAGCAGGGTGCCACAAGCCATCTTTTTGCTGTACGTTCTGCCTCCCTGTTTACCAGGCACCACGGTCAGAGGCCTCATGTCCTTGAGTGACACCCTAAGGTGGGCATGACCAGGCAAACACATGCTCGTGTCTTACTTCAGCTAAGTGTGGAGGGGTCTTTCCTTACAAATTAAGCAAGCAATTATATATGACTGAAAATACAATAAACCAGAACAGAAATACAGATTCCCTTTCAACAGTTAGACCTTCCATTACACTGGTGCCAGCTTTTCAAGTGTTATAGGAAAAGTCTTTGACACATGGAACAGGATCAAAATCTCACAGACAGATTTTGACCTAACTGAAAACAAAGTCAGAAAACTAATCCATGTCTCTCAGATATCATGTTAAGACTAGAAGACCACACTGCTTCTCTAAACATTTTCATGCGGAGACTGGGAATGGGTGGAAAGTGTTACTCTTAAAGCTTTGGGAACTGCTGACAGCTGCAGATCATCTTTGGTGGGACCACAATGATGGGCGGAAAAGGAAGCCACAAAAATGCTTTCTGCATAAAAAGCCTCTACAACCAGTGTAAGCCTGGCCTGATAAATCTGCACCAGCTGCCTTGACCTAAGTTGGGAGTCAGAATGTGGCCAAGGTGAGAGAAGAGAGTGTTACAGCAATTCCCTGTTCCTGCAGGCCTGCGGGAAGCTTGGTGTGGGTGACAGCAGCCCCAAAGTGGTGCTTATTTATATCTGTGGAGGTATCATGGTTTAACCCCAACCAGCCACTCAGACATTCCTCTACAGTGGGGTGGGGGAGAGAATCAGAAGAGTAAAAGTGAGGAAACCTGTGGGTTTAATAATTAAAGTAAAAACTGTGTACACAAGCAAAGCAAAACAAAGAATTCATTCACCACTCCCCATCAGCAGGCAAGTGTTCAAGCTATTTCCAGGAAAGCAAAGCTCCACCATGTGTAATGATTATTTGGGAAGACAAAACGCCATAGCTCCAAACATCCTCCCTTTCCTTCTTCTTCCCCCAGCTTCATATGTTAAGTGTGATGCCATACAGTGTGGAATATCCCCTTGGTCAGTTGGAGTCAGCAGTTCTGGCTGTGTCCGTTCCCAACTCCTTGTGTACCCTCTGCTTGCTCCCTGTTGGGGTAAGGAGCACAAAAGGTCTTAACTCTGTGTAAGTGCTGCTCAGCATCCCTGTATTACCAACACTGTTTCCAGCACAAATCCAAAACATAGCCCCATACTAGCTAGTATGAAGAAAACTCTATCCCAGCCAAAACCAGCACAGAGGGTAAAAGCAACTGAAGCCTTCCTGCCCTCACACAGAGCACCCTCATTGCTATCAACAACACAGGAATAAAATAATTGAGATTGCAGGTTTCTAGACACAGCAGGAGCTACAGGAGTCTAAGTTTGCCTCCCACAGAGAAGCCCACCGGTCATTTGACATAAGTAGCTTCAGAGGCACTAAAGCCATCCACCCTCCACAGTGCCTCAAAGTCTTTTCTTGAGATAGTTCTAAATATTGAACTAAATTATCAGACATGTAAGACATGAATGTCCATCAGCTGAAGCTCAAATGAGGTCACAATCTACTTGTTCTCGTTCTTCAGAGGCACATCTTGTGCCTAAGCAGTGCAATAGCTGAGACAAACTAGTTTTTACAGCCAGCAGCACAGAGGGGACCATTTTAGCTACCAGCTTGTCCAATCAACTTTAATTTCTCCTTCTCCCCCACAAATAATTAACTACATGTCTGCAGCTGGGCTGGCAGGAGAGCTGAAACCCAAAGATAAATGTAGACTCACACTATACATCCAGACACAAGGAGCCGTAACTGTATCAGGTCTTTTTGCTAAAACAGTGAAATTACTAGCCTCTACCAATGGAAATCAATATAAAGCTCTCCCACCACTGGCTAGAAGCCAGTCTTCCTACAGCATGGGCATCTCCAGCCTATTGAACACAGTCCAAACTTACCCTATTAACATGACCAACATTTATGTCCACATTCTTATGTGGCTTTGCCAAGTGGGTGCGCGCCTCCACAGCATGATGTGGGGCACATGCCCATATCCAAGGGGTCCTCAGGAAGGAAATGTTAGGGATGAGGTTGCAAGCCAAGTAAATTGTGCTGAAAGGCTGAATCTGGATTGTAAATCATCAATTGCATGGTTTTGCCAACACAGTGCTGAGCATGTTTTTGCTTGTCAGTGCCAATCAACTGCACAAAGCTTGCAATCAAACCTTCAGCTCAGTCTAGAAACGTTTTTGCTTTGTACCATAACACTGCCATGTTTTCCTCTCTGTAGTAAAGCAGCAGAAAACAGATGACAACTATTTTTTTATAGAAACTCATTTAATAGGAAGCAGCTACCTCTCCTAATCTCACATTATTTGGAACTACTCTTCGCTAGGGTTTTATGCACAGATTTGCAATAGCTTAACCAAGTCCATCTCAAAATATCTATCCACTCCATTCAAAGCATGTCCTTCTCAACACAAATTATTATAGCACACTTCTGCAGTGTCTGCCAAAATGTACTCCTATTTTCCTCATAGCTGGAGAAGGGATGCTGGCCACACCGGATCCACGGAGCTCATTTAATGCAAGCCCAGCGCACTCAGCTGCAGCCAGGCGTGGGTGACCTCTTTCAATCAGACACTGCTAGCCTGCTACAAGGGCAGCAGAAGCAGTGGCACTGTTTTGGTCACATTGTTACAGGGTTAACAATGAAAAGACGTGCTCAGGATTTGTGAAGTGAAGATCCTAGTGCCCAGAAGTAATCTGCAAGCCATTTGGAAAGGCAGGAAGAAGGCCAGGCACATCTTGTTTCAGGTTTTCCCCAGAGAAACCTGCTCCAGGAGCATCTCGAAGAGGGGAGGAACAGTACTGAACCTTCAGCTGTGGTTTTATTGTGGTTTAAATGCAGACATCAACTAAGCATTACATCTGTCCCCATCTTTCTCTGTGATCTTTGCAAAGGGAAAAGGTGGTTTCAGATCCTCTGGGAAGGGGTCAGGAGGTGCAGCAAGGCAGACGGGCTGGATGGAAGGCTGAGGAGGTGCCGTCTCCCCTTCCACCACCCCTGCCCCCTGAGGGAAGTGGCACATAGTGCATGCACCCATTTTGTTGGATCTCCCTATAAAACTAGACAGTGGTCTCACCATTTCCACCCCACTCCAGCCCTGCCCTGCCTCCCCATTCCCCTGAATGGTTCCCATGGGGTGGATGAACATTTCTACCCATGCGGGAAGGGGAACAGAAACTGCCCCATTGCTTCAGAGGACCACTCCACTCTCTCTCCCCTTGTAAAAGTGGTTGGCTCTTCTCTCCCTCTCACTGCCTCTTCATCCACTCCTCTTCCTCCCCTCATGCTGCCACATGACTGAGAGAAGAGGAAGCATCTGCTCTCCCTTCACTCACTATTTTCCTCCCACTCCAGCCACACCATGGACACTGAAGCAGGTGATGGGGAGAAGAGAGGCAAAAATGTGCTTTGGGTTGGCAGCCCATCATGAATGGCTGTGCTGAGTGAGCTGTGCGGATGTGGGAATAGCACAACATAAGCTCGATGAATTTGGAGAGCTGGGAGGAATATGAAAGTTCTGCTCTGAGGCAGTGCCACAAGGATATTGGCATGCCTTTGTCTCACATGGGTTCATGACAGTGACTGACATTACATTAGTTGCTGTGCTCTTCTAAGAGTAGCACCCTGCCACTCTTATCCTTCACCAGCATGGTCCAAATTGCACTGAGCCAGTAAAAATGTTCCCTGCTGGGTCCCACCTTTACATTCCCCTGTGGACTGGTTTCCCTGATTTGGGTGCCTAAGAGTTTTGCACTGAACTGATCACAAGAGTAGGAAGGTGATGTTTGCAGAAGAGCATCCCTGTCCTGTACCTCAGCAAGGAGGTACGAGTTCAACTCCAAAGAGATGTAGCACACCATCAGGCCAAGTCACATCTTGTGACTTGTTTCAGTGTTTGTGTGTGGAGACTTTTCAGAACTTTCTGTTGCACAGCAGCCCACACAACAGCATCTTTTTATCACTATTTGACATCTATTGTTGTGGGCATGGGTGGGAATCCCATTTTCAGGCTCTGAGCAACACAGTGGCCTTCATTTCCAAGGGAGGTCTCTCCCCAGCCAGCTCCAGCTGTGTCATGTCACCCTTGCATCCTTCTACATAGACTCAGGATGCTCCAAATGACTTTTAGCTTTGTTATACAGGGTACATGGGTACCTTGCTCTAACTGCTGGTATTATAGATTTGAACATCTCATGACAATTTTCCTATAGATTTACTGTTCTTCATAAAAGAGGAAAATGAAAAGTATCCCCTGCACTACTCAATCAGTTTTCAATCCAGTTTGCATTCACTATATATAATGTAAGGTAGGCTGTTCCCTATCCCATGGTGGCTGTCATCTTTACTTCTCTCTGGCGATGACATGCAATGATTTACTAACACCTGCACAATTGCAGTGTCAAATTCCAGCTCTTGAAAGGCTTAGCTCTGTGATGTACAGCAAGACATTTAAAAGTACATTTATCACCTCTGCAAGATCTGCCTCAGACCAGTCCTTTATCAACTCAGGTATCAGGGTCCTTCATTAATACAAACTACTAATGGCTGAAGTTTTAAATACAGATCGCTCTCCATTTTATAATGTCAACCAGTCGTGAACTTTCTTTATTTTCATTGGTGACCCATCTGGTAAATCCTGAATCTTTTTCTTTTTGGAGAATTCAGAAGTAATAGAAAAGACTTCAGTTGACTGAGGTAAGAAACTGAATCAGCTGTAAAAAATACAGAAGTACTGACCCATGGGCTGTAGAATAATTTCTTAATGTGGTGTTTGACATACAGTAAATTCATGTAAATTGTAGCAATCTTTGGTATAACTAGAAGGTAAGAAACATAAAATCTTATTAGTACAAGTTCTTGGTCAGTCAAACAATGTTGTGAAAGGGTGATAGGAGGATGCATCCCACTACAAAATTCCTTAAATTTCTGTAGGAGTACCAGCCAAGGCATCAACTGATTATGTTAAACTCTTCCTTTTCTACTCCGCCTGTTCCTCTGAGCAGTAGCTGTAGGGACTTTGCATTCATAGTCAGCATTTTTCAGTAATGTCCTTGGAGTGAAAAATGATCTTTGGCAAGAATGCGAAAAGACAAACACAAACCATTGGCACTTATTATAGCTTTTCATATTGTTATGCAGTTTTATAGTAAGCATTTTCACTGCTGTTCCTACAATCTGTTCCAAGAATCTCAGGAATTTGCAAACTAGGCTGTTGGGTTTTTTCCTACAGCCAGGAATCTGAGAAATCAATTCTTACTCCGCATGTACCTAATAATTCTTGACATTCCCAATTAACAACAGGCACAATAGGTGATATTACATTATTTATGATGATCAAAGACTTTTTCCAACTTCTTCCTTAAGCTGTTTGTTTGTCCTTTGTTAGATAATTTGGGACTTAGGTTTGGTATTGTCTAAATTTAAAAGAATGGTGGAAGTATCAAGGATGATTATTTCTACATGTCCTGTGCTAGGCAGGAGAAACCCAAGGGAGAAGCACAGACTGAACCATTATACATTCTGTTTGTCAGCAAATGGCTTAAAGTCAGCTAGCCTGGACCAGACACAGAGCTAGGGTTCTTGCTGGGAGGAAGAGGTAGTACCTAGGAGTATAAAGTATATGGATTCAGGAGAAGTCAGACTTGTCCTACTTATTCTACTTAGCTCTTGGAAAAAACTTGTTCTAATATTGTGTTTTGCTAAAAGGTTTGGTGTATCTGTCAGATAAGACTTTTGTTTCATTTTTTTCTACCTTTTTTTGTACCATTTTTTGTACATTTTTTGTGCATTTTTGTACAATTTTCTATCATTTTTATGTACACATCTGGTACTTGGATGTACTTACTCCTGCAAAGTGAAATCCATATTCATCTTGCAGATCTACACAATAAGTAAATCTGAATTTTGTATTTGGAATCATGCAGACTCTGATTTTATCTCAGAAATCAGCACTCAATAGTTCTAACAGCATTCAGTATTTCTAACAGCTTCATGACTCTAGAATATAATTCAATTAGCCATAAATGCATTTCTCTGTCATACTCAAAATAAGCCCCCCTCCGGATTTTGCTATGATTTGTGCAAGTATTCATTACTATAGATCAGTTCTTTGTTTATTCTCTTCAGAAGCAATTATGTGTATCATATTGAATTGCCCTGTATCTTACCTGAATGCTCCTTCCAATTGGAATGAAATGCTATTTCTCATTTCATTACATTTTTCTTTTCCTAGATGGCTGGTTTATACCTTCGCAGTTACCTCTTTTCTCTGTGCTACTAGGATAATCACTCACTCTTCTTTTAGTGAAATGCCCACCTTAATAATTTCTTTCTTAAAGTGCTGACATCATTCCAGTTTGTGCTCTAAATCTCTGCTTTCTTTTGACCATCCTTGTAAAATTTCACTTTATGCTAAATAAAACCTCCCTATAGAAATCCCACTGTGAAATTCTGTTAATCTTGAAATTATAAAAGGAGCATGCTTCACTACATAAATTTCATACCCATCAATATTTCTTTCATGTAGTATTGATCTGTTTATCACCCTACTCAAGAAATCCATATTTCCTCCCTTATTTATATTCTACAGAAAAATCATTTCTCTGTAGCTTTAGCATCATCCATACAACTATAGCTGGTGGTAAACGGAAAAGTTTCTTCAGTGTGAGCAAATCTGGAATTCTGGCAGGCTTGGCTGGTACATTTCAAACAACCAAATAGGAACCAGTTCTTACTAATTCCTTTTCAAACTCAAAATAGTCTCTTTCACAGCAAAAGAGATCTCAGGGAATATACTCTGAGAGAGAACACTTGATCTGCATTTCTGGAAGATGCCTTTGCTGAAAGTGAACCTGGCAGGGGCAGGTCCTTTCTCTTTGCTGTTTGCTAAAAGGTTATGCAAATCTTCCACCTGTCTTCCCAATATCAACAAAGCTTCAAATACAGCATGTGATGCCTCCATACTGTGCAAGGATGTGAATAATTACTTTATTAAATAAGCTTAATATAAGCACACAAGATGAATCAGATAAGTGAAGCTTACCCTTCCAGTAGCCTATATGGGACGGCAAATATACGTTCTTACCAGGGAAAAACAGAAGGGTTTCAGCACTTCCATCACTAGCTTACATGCCATGTGAGATTGTCACTCTTGCTAAGACTAAAGGCTGCGCCTGCACAGACAAATGTGCTTCAATATTACTTTTGTAAAGAGATTGTTATTTTTATTTTCACAAGCAAAAGTCTTCAAGCACCAGGGGGTTTAGATGCTGCTCAGCTACACAGAAGCTTCTAAAGGTATTTTGGCTCCTTGGTTTCCATGGACAGGGTGACTGTCACTGAATCTAGATGATTCAAAATAGTTTCTTTGGTGCTGTCCTTCTGGTAGGAATCTACTCAGTTACAAAGATGTCAAGGCCAGCTGTAGGACAGGCAGAGAAGAAAGCAAGGACATACACTAAACTAACAAATCAGGACAAGATTTCAGGAGTAATCAGCCCCTCTTATCTGTAGCTCTTCATTATTTTTCCTTCACAGCATGTAGAGAGCAACAAGCAGACCCAAGAGAAGAGATGCTGCTCCAGGAAGCCCCCGACATAGTTAGTTTTAAATCAAATCTGTATCTACACCACCAGCCTGTGCCCCATCTTTTTCTTTAGATCAGAAATGCATTTCAACACAGAGATTTGTTAAGTCAGTTGTACTAACTCAGATTGTGCAGGTGTTTGTTATTGTCGTTTTGGTTTACTTGACTGAATAAACCCCTACTACAGAGCCAAGCTGCTACCCAAGGTTTAGCATTTGCAAGAAAGATTGAAGATATGATTAATCCAACCTGTACTGAGGCAGAGATTATTCTGAATGAGGTATAAGCCTGTACTCACTAGTATCCAAAGGAAGTGGAACTTCTCATGTAGAAACTCAGTATCACAACTCAGACACACACAAGAAGTCAGAGAGAGTGTTGAAATATATTTCACTTTACCTGTTTTCTTTCCTCTGATATAATGAAATACAATAGCTACAGGCAGCTGGCCACACCTTTTGGATGATAATTTAAAGCTCAATGTTCTGGTAAAATGCCAAGTCTTTGGTTCCGTAAAACCTGAAATACATAGAACAGTCTTTGGGAACTTACTCTGTAATTCCATGGAGAATCTAATGCAGATATAATTTTCTGCTGTGTTTGCAGCCTATTCTAAGTGGCCTTGTCCTAATGCAAAAGAATAAAAAAGTGAAGTCTTAAGCAGAAGTGAAACTCACCAGTCTATTTTCAGCATACATACCCGAAGATGAGCAAAAAAAGAAACACTGCTAATGATGAGAAGTAAATAATTGTCATTCTTTTAGCACTAGCTGGTAACTTTAACATTTTAGTATGATTTTTATAGTGATGGTATCCTCTTAAAATAAAATAATAGCTTAATTAAGTTAATGTGTCCATAAATATATGCATAAAAATTAAATGGCCCCATATTTCTGCATAAGTAGGAAGCAAGGAGAAAAAAATGTACAGCAAGAGGTTGAGCTGTACCACTTTGATAAGTTGCAGAAAGGGGAGGAAGAGGAAAGAGGACAGCATCCATTGTAGTGCAACATTTATATCAAACCCACTGGATAAGAAAATGCTAGGAGAAGATTTTGCTGAAGAAGATCCTCAAATAACTGGGGCTTTCATCTTTAATGGAAATAAATGAACTTATCTGACGTGAGAGGAGTGTTTGATGAGGGTGGAAAGAATGCAAGGGCTTTTTGAGTAATCAGGGTTTACGCTTACAGGAAACAAATGTGAACTTGATAGAGGTCACTTCACCTCTGTATGACAGGTGTTCATTGCAGAGGAGTCACAGTCTATTCTGTGAACAGTGAAAGCTGTAAAGGAATGGAGGGTTCCTTCCATTAACCAGAACCCCAAGAATAATCAACATGATAATGCATAGCTTTGTATCAGCAAGCAAACAGCGGTGGTTTGCATATAAACAGGCATCTAAAGGGCTTGAAATTGGAAATAAAACATAAAAAGCATATAAATGAAAGCAAATCTGCACCATACATTTATCAGAACTGGAGATGAGCTCTGAAAACGTCTTCTGGAAGCAGTGAATTTAGCTATAGAAATTACCTACTTGTTAGGGAGAATAGAAAGAAAGACTTACACAAGAAGAAATCCTGGCAAGCAAATAGATGGGGCAGTTTTAGAGGTGGAGGGAAGACAACCTGACAACACAGGGAACAAAGGTTTCAAGCACTAGCTAAGTAATATTCCCTACATTCACAAAGAAACCTAAAATTACTAGCAAAATAGAGACAGAAAACATTATGAGCTCATGGATTCAAACTAGGCCAGAGATGAGTGCAGAATCAGGAGTTGCTGTCCAAACTTCCGTCCAGAGATAACGCTTCTTATTCCTGTTAAGTTTCAAAAAATAATTCCCAACAATTTCATGACTATCCCATTTAGAAGTAAGTTGGTGTCAAAAAGGTCACAGCTAGAAAACCATGGAGTTCTTTGCTTTTTGGGTATCTACACTGTAGATACAAGATAAATGTCACAGCACACTTCCTTGTCTCAGAGACAGGAAACTACTCATGAGCCATATTTAGTCTTAGTGATGGATACATTAAGTGCACAGACACAAAAAGTCCATTTGCTGATCCAAAAGCTCTCAGATGTGGCATTTTTTGCCCCAAAGATACCTATGTCTTTGGTCTCTGGTGCACTTTGTTGCCTTTGTACAGCTATGACAGCAAGCTGCAGAACAGTACCGTCCTGCAAGCTGTTCACACTCTGCTGGTCTCCTGTGTTCCTCTACCATAGACATAGACAGAAGTGTTCAAAGGCTTTGAAAAGGACAGAATAAGAAATGGCATCTCCAGAATGCCCCACCAGGAAAGCCAGAGGTTTTCCCTGACACTGAATTAGAGAATAGGACTTTGGAGCTGCAGCCTCCCTGTCATAATCCTGTGACGTAGGGAAGATTTCCCTCTTTGTTCAA
This sequence comes from Nestor notabilis, assembly GCF_000696875.1. Taxonomy (NCBI): domain Eukaryota; kingdom Metazoa; phylum Chordata; class Aves; order Psittaciformes; family Psittacidae; genus Nestor; species Nestor notabilis. The sequence goes on from NW_009914299.1 coordinate 57,011, forward strand.
AGGGCAGAGAAGCAACTGGGAGGTTCCTATCTCACAGTGTAAAGACAGCACCTATGACTTGTAAGAAGTACTGATGCCTTTTGGATCCTCCCTGCCACCTTGGCATTGAGAAGGGTGTCTAAAGTCTTCTGAGTTCCAGGACGAGATAATGGCATAGAGAATATTGAAGCAAATACCTCCCAGTTCTCTACAATTATTCTGGCTGCTCCTCCAGCTGCTCACAAGGAAGCTAGCTTGAATCTCAGCTCTTCCTCAGGTTACTCTGTTACTCAGGATGGCAGGGCCCACATCCAGTCTTCTTCAGCCTTTGCACTAATTGGAGACATTGCCTATAAAAGCATGAAATAATTTTGTTCTCCAAGACCTGTTAAACTTCTGGCCTGTGCCAGGGGCTGATATAGATCTAATTAATACTAAACTTGAACTTAGGAATTGGGCGGTGACCTGTCAGAGGTGTGAAAATGAAACAGAAATTTATCAGTCCTTCCTCTCTTGTATTTGTCTGTAAATATGGTCCCCTCAGAGGAATTGAGCCCATTTGCCACGGTGTGTAATTATTACTGGAGGAAGAGCAGACAGCTTTTTAAAACCTCAAAAAGTTAAGTGAATCCTTTGAAACACCAACAGATTCAGTTGCACTCTGGCATATGAAGCTGAAAACAGAAAAACTTTGTGCAAAGTGCAATCATTATCCTCCTCTGATGGTGGTGTTAAATTGTGCACAGTGGCAAGAAAAGCAAAGATCCCAAACCGACCGACTGCTGTGATAAGAGAGAAAACTCTGAAGTGAACAGGACTGCTGAGGGATTGTGACATTTTAATGCTAGTTTAGAAATACAAAAAAGTCTGAAGTAGAGATAGTCTTCTATTCATTCTCTTGCTCTGTGAATAGCCGTCCTGATGGAAGCATAAGGTGAAATTCATCCACTAGCCTTTCAGTTTTGTAGACATAGATTTAAGAAACTATTTTAAATCAGGAATTATTTTTATCTGAAAATAAAGTAGTGCATTTTACTTTTGCTTCTACAAATACCTGTCTATAACCAATGATACAAATACACTGCTCATGGCCCTGCTTTCTTCTGTTTTTTTCACCCCAAGTTCACACAACCTGAGCCAGACCTAATGACAAATAAACCCCCAAAATAGTGTCTTCCTAAATTTGTAAGCTCTTCCAGTAGTTCTCATGATGTAAGGTTAGAAATGCTGTCAGTCTGACACAAAGCAGTTCTAATAGGCTGTTTAATACAAAATTGTAGCTGTCTGACTAAATCAGTATCTATTGTTTTGCAATTGAAATTGATGGAGTTACGTAGGTACATCGAGGTGGTGAGACAATGAAAGAACCTGAGTATAGGTGAGGAAGGTTCAGGCTGGAGAGAAAGATCACAGCGAGACTAAGGAAGTAAGTTCTGCTAAAAATGTGATGTTTTGGTCAGTGCAGCCTCTAGGCTATCTTCAGGACTCATTAAAAAACAGTTTTCCCCACTTCCATTAGACCTTTAGGAAGCTGAGTGTTCTGAAAAAGCGTGTTAAATACACATCTTGTGTCCAGGTGAACTAGTTTTGAGAAAGTAGCGGAAGAGAAGAGTGTATTTCACAGAGTGCCAAAAGAAGGAAGTTAAATATGTATGTAAGGATTTTGGGGAAGGATCTGTAGTGTGAAGGCCTATTTGTAGAACACTTTCTTTGCCTCATATCTGGTCATACCACAAGACCACTTGGTTTAGCTCAAGAAACAAAAGGTTTTGTAATATCTAGTTGCCTGATATAGTTGTATAAAAATAGCAAAACTGAGGTAATGGTACCCAGGCTGCAAATATAAGAAGGAATCAGATGACTGGCACCAAGTCTGCAAATAGGTAACATCCATCTGGTCAGGCCAAAATGGGATGACTTTCACCAATGAGAAGAAGAAGTAACCCTTTGGACCACACTTGTCCTGGTCCATGCTGAAGGGCATGTGAACAGCAGTGATACATCAGAGGCTAGAGGTCAGGACAATTTGATCACTTCATTTCCAGCCTTCCTTAACAGAGAATTGGAGATCAGAGAATCAGAGAACCATAGTACGGTTTAAGTTGAAAGGGACCTTAAAGATCACCTAGTTCCAACCTTCCTGCCACCCTAAGGATCTTGAACTCCACCATTTCATGCTGCAGCCAAGGCTGCCCTTGAGTCTCACATTCCCTACCTGCTCCCCACTGTTGGTCACCAAACAGCTCTCAATCCATGCTATTTTAATCTTGAAACAAGTTGCCCAGAGAAGTAATAAATGCTCCATCCCTGGCAGTGTTCAAGGGCAGGTTGGACAGAACGTTGGGTGGCATGGTCTAGTGTGAGGCATCTCTGCCCATGGCAGGAGGTTGGAACTAGAGGAACTAGCGGGGCCTTTCCAACCCCAAGTATTCTATGATTCTATGAAAGATAAGAACCAATGCAGTGGCCTCCAAGCCAAAATGGCATCAGATTTGCAGTATTGTATTCTGAAGACTTATCTAACAGGTCTGGTAAGGGCTTGAACTTTAGCTGTTAACAGATGAACTGCCTAGTTTTAGTTTTGAGACTTCATAGTTCTGTCTCAGAGGCACTCCCATTAGAATGGCCTCAATTGCACGTTTACAATAGCAACAGGTAAGTGTAAGTGCTCATGCTTACACCTCAGTTTCTGGGGAGATGGCTTCCATATTTGAAGACATTGTGAGGGAATCTGTGTATATTTGCTTGATTTTGACAGACAGACTTTAGAGCTTGAAAGTAAATGGCCAGAGACCTGTACAGCTTCACTGGAACAGAGGAGCTGAGAGTGCCTGCCTGTACAACTCAGTGTAGGAGGCAGTGGCCAGTAGCTTCCTGAGCTTACAAGTCATTCAAACATTAATAGAAATCCAATAGCGTAATAAATGTGACTGTTACTGATTACACCTCCCGGGAGAAACACCATGCCTATGTATCAGAAGCTTTTGAGGTCTGCCATCAGTTCTACTCCGTTGTATCAACTGTTCCTCAAATCATTCTCTCGTCTTCCAAAACCTCCTACATTCTCTTGCTAAAGCTAATAATGCCAATACACTGAAGCTCTAATAAATTTATCATATGGGATTTAAACAAAATGCCTCTTTCCCCCCCAAAAAAGATTAGAGGAAGAATAATCATGGCTTTAACCATTCATCTTTTGTTCCCCTTTGCCTAGATGAAATATATTACAGTTTCTTTGTAGCATATGAATGAGAACAGGTACCTTCCTATGTGACAAAGAATATAAATGAAATACGTTTCTGCCTTCAGCAGCTGAGCAACAAAATAACCAAAACAGTACTGGGATCCTGGTCAGAAAACAATGCAGTCCAGGATTATTCAGTTTATCATGGAGATTTATCAGACTCAGTCTAAGATGAGCACTTATAGCGGCTTCTCAAGTGTTTTATTAACACTGATGTGTTCTGGTATACTGTTGAAAGTATGTGGGTCATTAGACACAAGTAATTACACTTTCTATAGGATTATATTGGCATTTCACTGTCTCCCTAGAAGAGACCTTTAGGAATTGGCTGCAGTAACCTGGTGTGAGGGAGCAGCAGAAGAGAGCTGCTCCGCAAGGGAAGGTGAGCTGGGAGCTGAGGGTGACAGCAGGGCAGGCAGGACAGTGTCACTCTACCCAAGCAGGTCTGGTGACACTAAGAAGGATGAGCCAACAATCAAGTGGTTGCCAAACAAGTTTTCAGGGATGTAACAGATCAAAAGTAACTCAGGGATTCAGATCAGTGGATCTGGCTCCAGAAGGCACATGGCCAAGCTCAGGCATGAGCCAAGCAAGGACCTGAGCCTAAGAGGATGCCTCCAGTAAGGCTCCTCGCAGCTCAGAGCTGCTGTCACAGTAGCCTCACCCCAGCTTAGAGCTGCAAGTATCAAGGGCATGGGCACAGGCAGCCAAAGCCCTTGCGGGGGGCAAAGGCTGTGTCCAGGGAGCTGATAGAGTGGGCTTGCTTATCTACAAGGCTGCAAGGGTGTTTGACAGAAAGTATGTTTTAAAAGTTTGTGCTTCGAGGTGGAAATGGTTTCTTTTAAACTTCTTATTCACATGAAACTAAGTTTATCAGTTAAGTTTGCATTGGCAAATTTACAGTAACAGTCAATCGCCAGGTAATCCACTTTGATGGGAACTTCTGTTTATTCACAGGAAAGAAGGGGTGGTGAGAGCTCTTCCTTTTAGCCAGGTGTTTATGTGAGTCACACCTGAGATAATTGATAATCCAGACAGTGGTAAAATGGAAATAATGGGATTACAGGACTTCCAGATTCAGTTAAATTAGCACTAATTTTAATCCTTGCCTGGTTCCACATGTGCACATTTAACCGCCTGTTCTCTCATGTTTTAAAGCAACACTGTTCACTTCCCCCAGCAGCACAGGACAGATGGCAGTTCCACAGGCTACACAGGGGTTCTAAGCAGCATCTTTCTTCTCCCATGGAAATTCAGTCTTAAAGCCCCTGACCTCTGCAAGCACAAGCTGAGATGTTCAGCTGGTTGGGCAAAGAGTTCACACTATTAAACACACACTGGTCTCCTGTCAGGAAGCAGCGATGCGCTGTGTGTTGCACAGTCCATGGGCTGCCAGCTGGACCATGCTGAACTCAGAGAAGAAATTCTCTGTTTATGCTTATCCTTGTTTATGCTTATCTGCTAAATCCCTTTGGATTGCAAGATGTAATGAGCAACTAATTCTGAGAATAAACTGTTATACCCTTCATAGTTACAAGTTTGCACATCAGTTAAAAATTAAATCTTTCATTAGGAATCTGGATTGGCAGTCAGGAAATAAAATATTTTGGTTTTTATTAAACTGGGGATATTAATCCTTTGCAACTGAATATTTGGATTTGTGCTTGCTATGAATAGTTTTGATATGTTCTTTATTTCTCTTAACACCTTAAGCGTGTTTCTCTTCCATTTTTTGTAGTATGAGTGTTGGAATCAAATGCAAATAACATGGAAGTAAATACTTCACATGGCATAGAACCGAAACCTTAAGTGTAGTTTAAGTTAAGACATTTATGAAACTTGTCTAGTGAATCTCAGAACTCGTCAAAAAAAACCCTGAAATATCAACACAATTTTGAAAGACTAATCTTTTAATAATACAACTTATATTAAAAAGAAATAAAGCTTTATGGAAGAAATATTATGTGCATTAAGAATGCCCAAGAATGTGAAAAGACAACTGTAAAATTGTTGTAAATTAAACATGAGAATCTAACAGAGATAAGGGTGAGCAACTTACTTCCTTCTATGTAAACTGGAGTGAAATATTTTGATTGGCTCCTGCCATCTACTGCATGGTGTAGGAAATGCAGCAGGGAACTGGGAAAACCATGTGAAGTGTATTTGCTGACTGTTCTGCGTAACAGAAATAGTCCATATTTTCTAACACTTCTAAAGCTTAAAGAACTCTTAAGCATGACATGCTTCCCCCATCTCTGTGGATTCAGAAAACAGTTCTCCAGTGTCTCGTCCGTTCAGTTCATCAGAGTCCCTCTGGTACCGTGGTGTGAGGTGCAGCTCAGTGAAACCATGTAAAGGCTGCAATGGTAAGAAACTGTCTACACAAGTCCTGAGGAGAACAGGAGTAATCTCAGATTATGCTCGTGGCTCAGACTTCGCAGACTGACTGCACCTGATCTGGTTCACACTGTGAATTAGTAGTGTAGCCGGGATAAAGCTGTCTTGAAGGTAGAATGTGGAGAGCCTCTGGTGTAGCCGGGTCACTTAGAGCCACATCTTTTTGCTGCTGGCGACAGAGCACACAGGGGAAGGAATCTTTTTCTTTTGTTGGGCAAGATGATGTAGTTTAATGCCAGAAATCTTGCTCTAAGCAAGCTCTCACGCTGCACATGATCTCTCTCAGAAATGCATCGACTATTAAAGGAAACATCTGTAAGATCAGTTAACAATATTTTTGTTCAGGAAACTATTGCCCTTTGCTCTTTCTTTTAGGAAAGAAGGCAACCCATGTGCTGTATAAGCCCACACTATCGAAACAAATGGTGTTTTGTTACGCATCCAAGTTTCAATTTAACAATTTTTAGTAATCTAGATAGTGGTGATCCAGCCTCTACTACCCTTCTTGTAAGCAGCCTTTCCATAACTGTCCTTATGTGATACCCACTCACCTTCAACCAGCTTTAACTGATAGTGTCAAAGACAGAAGATAGTTCCCAAGGCCGGCAGACTGATAACCACACACACACATAGAAGGATGCAATGGATCTGTTGCCTGTATGCAAAGTGCTGATAAAAGGACACTTGTTTCCGGGGAAATACACGATATGACTCCCGTGTTGATGAGGTTAGTTTTGGGTTGGCAGGGCCTATGCACTATAAGACCCACAGTGCTGCAGGTTTGGGTTTGCATTTAATCATTTAATCTCAAGCCTTGGCTTTCAGTCCTAGCCTGGGCTTTGTTACAGATGCATCTCTTCCCAGTTTTGCCATAGCTATGCCTACAGGTGCCTTTTTCCCAGGCCCTGACCATGGCAGACAGACTTTCCAACTCAGCTTTGTGGCTATCTTGTCACTATGAGCTTGCCTGGTGCTCTGGGCTCCCAGCCATCACTCAGGTCTGACTCTGACTCAGGCTGGTTCTCCTGGCTCTGCCTTGTCTGCTTGGCTTGGGAGCTGTGGGGCTGGGCTCTGGCTGGTGATGACTCTGCCCCATGGGTCTGTGCCTTGTCCCTGTCCCACGGCTGCTCCACTGGGTCTGGGTCAGCCTCACTGCACTGCACAGGCAGGTCCTCAGAAACTGCTGTGCCAAGCTCCAGTGCCCGTTCCTCTCAGGAGGTAGTTACAGGGATGAGAGAAACCAGCATCTCCCTTTTAAAGTTCAAAGAAAGAAATAAACCTTGGTTTCTTCAACTTGGAGCTTGGAGAATTCTCACCTAACCTTTTGTTAAATCGTGTTACGCATGATGGAAATATTCAGGGATGATGTCCCCTGTTAGCACTAACAGTTCTGCCATAGGTACCTCTGCTAAAAAATTGCTCTCTTTGGATGGAATATCGAAACATTTTGACTGACTATAGCCCCTAGACAACAGATTCAGTTAGGAAGGGCTACAGCCTGGAAACAAGTACTGTCGTGGTTCTCCACAGGCAGAGATTAGACTCTGTGTTGTCCCCTGGCTCTGGCAAAATTAGACCCCTATGAGCATGGAACAAAAAAGGACTTAATATCTCATCAGGTCTTTGTTATTGCACACAGCTTTGTCAGAAAATCACGTGAATAAACCACAGTTCTCTGAAGACTAAGGAAGAGGGAGAGTTTAGAGTTTGATACCTCCTGATTTCCTCTGTATTCTGAATTCTCTCTGCCATGAAATGGCATTGTAAACTAAATTCTAAGTAGTTATTTAACAGCACACTTCTGCTAGTTAAGGGAGTTTCTAAATGAGAAATCCAATACTGAATCATTTCTAACTTCCAAACTTGTAGGGTCCTCTCCAGGTTAAAAGTTCTTAGATGAAACTGTAGTAATTATAAGTTCCCTTTTATATACTGCTCTTAAAATATCAGCATTTCAAGTATTTAATCAGACTACAAACCCTGTAAATTCTTAACTGCTTAAAATGAATAACAATTCAAGAAGCATTGTTGGAGCTTGTCTTAAGAAGACCTATTGATTAATTTTATATAATTAGCAAATATATAAGTATATAAAATTATACAATTGTGTGTAATTGGGAACTGGTCACTACTAGGAAAATCAGTTTAAAAGCCACTAGAATGATAAAAAATGTAACATAACACAGAAGTTAGCTACTGCTTTGATTTGGTGCATCAAATTCAAACAAGAACAACTTCAAACAGTATGAATGTATTGGTGCTGCAGTAGTGTGTGTGTGTCTCTGCAGATCCGCCTGCATGAATGTATTGCTGTCCTCTAATGATGGCAGATCAAGTCTCATGTATTTTCAACCTATTTACCCAAAGAGCTGGAGGACTGAAAGGAACAAAACACAAGTTGCAGTGTCAAAGGGAGTTCACAGTAATTGTCCTGCAGTTCAAGAGGTAATCTGATTGCTTTGGATTTTCTGTGTATTTCTGGAGGTCAGTAATGGCCACCCATTAAGCACAGAACATACTTTGCATTTCTACTCACTCCTCTACAACAAAGAACTTAAAATGTGAGGGAAGAGCCAAGAAAAGGCTTTGGCTTGATATCTTTTCAGCAAGTAAGTTGTTTTACCAGTAGCAGAAATAATGGGGACTGTGACCTACAGAACTGTGTCCCTGATTTTCCTCCTTTCTTCCACTCCCTCAGTACTTCTAGACAGATTGCTTCTCTGGTTTATACTTGCCTAGCTGAACAAAGGACAGTGTGGTCTACTGGCTTAGTAGTTTGCAATTACATTTGAGCCAGCTCCTTGCTAAGGACCTCCAGGCTGACTCCCTGGCCAGCTACTACCTGTAGAAAGGGGTAAGGAGATGCTCTCTCCTCACGCCGTGTGATCTTTGTTGTATAAGAAAAACAGATTAAAAAGACAAAAGCAGTCACTAATTTGGAGGCCCCTATCTGAATTACCGTAGCCTAGAATTTGGCCCTCTTGGGTCAAATGAAGAAACCTTCTATTTCCTATTTCAGTTAAAGGGAAAATCATCACACATCTTTAGATAGGGGTGTGCTGGGGAAAATTCCAGTGAGGCAAACCCTCATTTCTGTCCTTCTGAACACTCTTGGTGTATGACTTGAGATATGTTATTATACTGACTAGAATCTGCATAAATAGGATTTCCTCCTCAAAGTCACCACAACTCTGAAAGACAAAGGAGGAGCATCTGTCTATTCGCTTGATAATTCTCCTGGAAACCTTCCTTTCCTTTTACAGCACACTGTCATCTGGCTATTTAGTTTGACAAGAAATATTAGCTGAGGCAGACAATACGTGGGAGGGATTGCAACAATTTTATGTGGCTGCATAGGGTAGGAAGAAGGCACAGACTGTCAAAGTTTGTGAGAATCTTCACCTTTCACTTCTAATACACTTTGGAATATTAGCATCTGACGTGTTTCTCCAACATCTTTATATATGTTTCATTAGGAAAAGGGCGTCACAATTGGAAGTTTAACCCCAGGATCCCTTCCTGGTAGTCTTGGACATGTCACGTGCTTTGGGCCTAGGAGGGATTGGGGGGTTTCTAATTTTGCCTGACAGCTCAGCATCCTGCAGCATTAATGGATGTTCACTGTGCAGGGGAGTTGGAAAGATGAATTTAAATGCAAGATGACCTCTCCTTCACCTTTCAGGAACCTGAATCCAATGCTCCTTTTAGATATCTGTCTTGAGGAGATGCTTCTTATACTTTATGCCTAGGGAACAGCATGTGTGTAGGCATTGGAACAATAAGCCGTTGTGTATCAGCTGCTCAAGGGTAACTGAACTTCCTTTGAGAATAGATGTGAGGAAATTTGAGACAGTTTACCCCAAACTGATTTGTTTTAATATGTTTAGAGGGAGATTTGTAAATATGAAAGATATTAAATATTTTTTCTTAACCTAATGCTGAAAACTAATGTAGTTTTTCAGAGCTGACCTGCTTGTGGGTGGATACTGTAATTTTCCTTTGAAAGGGCTCACATTTAAATACACTTCCTGCTTACAACTTTGGAGATCTTTCTTTTTTTAAACCTTTCCAGTATTATGATTTTTTGTAACCTATCCCAGAGCTCACTCAGTCTCTGATCTCAGTCTCTGAGTCATTCCAACTATCCATAGTTTCTCTCAGTCTACTACTGTACCCCTACATGTATTGTGATACCAAATTCCCTCACCAAAAGACACACTCATGTAGAGACTCTTTCAAGGGACACTATGCATGTATTTTGCTCTCATTTCTGGAACATGGTGGTGTGTTTGTTTATTAAGGAGAAAATGCATCTTCACTTTCAGAAAACTTACTGAGTTCCTCTTTACCATCCAGAAGGAGGGAGCAGCAACAAAAGGCATAAGGAAATTACTGACCCCTTTTGTAGGTGAAACACATTACTTAATGATTTAACCACAGGCTCTTCAAAGGTATGATGTAGCAGCAAGAATTAAATTTGTATTGCCCAAGATAAGTTTATGTAAATGACTGAGTCATATTTTAAGAGGTTAAGAGCTTTGACTCCAGCAACTGTATACCAGAAGCACTGCCTTCAGCTCTATTTTTAGCTTGGTAATTTTTTTCCCTCAAAGCAAAAGAGATTACATATCCATTGTACATCCTTTTTTCATTTCTGTGTATGCTGATGGCAAGCATGAAAGTTTCTTTCTGCCTCCTATAACTCATAAAATTGTTTCTTTGCCTTGTCAGACTTTGGCTTGAGATGCTCAATGATCAAGCCAAACAATAGCTTCCTGAGTTTACACCCACGGTTCTTTTTCTCCTTGTCTCCAACAAGCTGGTATATCAATTGTCACACATTGGCTGAGTTCTCAATCAATCAATGGTTTTGATCTTCCACATGAGTGCATTATTGGCCCTTCTAGATGACCATAATCATCCTATCCTCCTCTTAAAACTAAAATGAGAGTTTTACATTCTAAGGAGCATTTACATTCTGGTTTGACATTCTAAGGAGCTATGTCAGATGGACAAAGTGATCATCCGTATATTTCCAAAATCTAAACTATGGTCTGGTTCTGACTATAATCCTAAAACTCTTCCCCGGTGGACTTATCTCTTAGAATGGGGAATAAAAAGAGGTGGCAAAAAAGAAACAGAAGGAGGCAAAATGTGAGTTCTCAGAGTTACTCTTTGTTAAACGTCATCTATGTTGAAACCAAACTGAAAATTGGCAAAGCTTCCAGGAAAATTTAGCAAAGAAACAGCTTGCAGTAATGTAGCAACCAGGGTTGCTATGGCAATAGCAGTACACTGTGAAATTTAGTAGATATGATTTTCCATGATTCACTGTATATTTTTAGCTATTTTTCTTTTTGTTCTTTCATGCTAATTGCCTTTCTGAAGAAAAAGGAAGGACTGAACGGTTAGGTCACACCCTCAGGAAAGAGGGAGAGGTGTCAGTTGGTGCTTAAGGGGAACTTTTGTATTCTAGCCTCAAAAGATCAACCATCCTAAGGAAATCCTAGGGTCCCAACTCCTGCCCAATTCATCTTTTCTTAAGCTTTTAAGGCCACACTTCCCTGCTTCTTGAAAACTTTCCATCCCCTGTCCACCTTCATTTCCTTCTCCAGTGCTTCTCCCGTTAGTTCACAATCTGAACTGTTTGAATAATCATCTCCTTTCCTTCTTTATCAGCTATTATCCAACATGATACTTATCCATAACACCACCTCTTTTCTTTGTGACATGGTTTCAACTCAAGTAATCCACAATCTAGCCCCCATGTCCTGACCCCCCTCCTTCTGTGCAGTCCTCTCTTTGGCCTCTCCATGGTTTGTTCATAGCCTGAGCTGATCAAGACTTAAATTGTCTTCATTGTCAATCACACCATTTCAGTCACTTTCCCAGCCATTCAGATACACAGTCATGATTTTATATACACAACACGATTTTTTATATGGCTCTGACATTCAAGCTATCATGCTTTATTTACCTTGATAATGTCTCTAAGATCTGCCCTCCTATTCTTTAACCAAATGCCAAAACCTGTCATACAAGTCCTTTTCTTTCTCCACTGCAGCTGGAGTCTCTGCTCCTGGGCCACACATGCTCAGTCACCCAAAATGTTGATAACGTCATGATCTTCCCAGTTTGCTTCTTCAACTGCTTATCTCCTTTGTGCTATTCTTCCTCTGCTATGCCAGGTTCTACGTCTGTTCCTCAGCTGCATGAACTTTGAACTAAGTGCCCTTCTCTGTAATGATGCATTTATGATAAACCATCAGTGATCAACCTCTTCACTTTACCATTGTCTCCAATTTTTGTCGTTTTATTCCACAAACTGTATTTCTATCTTAGTGCTTTGTTACATTGATCTTGATACAGTATAGATGGGTCATGGAAAATGCAGAGTATCTATCTCCTTTAGTTCCCTTTTAGCAATTCGTCTCTACCATCTTATATGAAAGAGTAGCATCTAAATACATTTAGGCAACTAGAACACTACGTAGAATCACAGGCTCAGAAAGTGCTCATGCTATTATTACTTGACCCTCCTTACTCTTCACTTCTAACCATTTGTTTGTTGAATTAACTTCTGTATTGTCATTCTGTATGGTCAATAGTGCTCTAAGTGTTTAAAGGCTGAGTCTGTGAGCCTGCTATATAGCAGTGTATAAACAGCTCAAATGAAATGAGGCTCTGTGAAGCTTCTGTGAACTTTGGAAGGAAGACATAAATGGAAAAAAGTGGCAAAAATGCTCAGAAAGAGCAATTTTTTATGCCAGTTGTGGCTGAGGAGGCTTACGAGGATCTTGGGGGTGACATAATAAAGGACCAGAACTTGGATACTTCCCATTCTCAGCTCCTACAGATTTTAGTCCTAGCTGCTAATGTCAGCATACATACATATGAATAAACACATGAAAAATAAGGAAGCATTCCTAAAAATCAGAAGTTTAAAGCATGCAGAATAATAATTTTATTAAAGCATAATACATTTATATACTCAAGCTTCTGTACACAAGGTACAGAAAAAGGCTCTGTATTTATGTATATTCATGAGCATTGAAAAGGACCACAGTGCCTCATCTCAAGACACAGCTGATCAGTAGCTGGGGCTGTGGTGCAGTGTTACATAATGCAAGTTTATGACTTTGTAAGACATCATTTTCCTTCCCAGCATTTACGGGTTTGCTTTTTTCTGTGTTTAGAAAGTAAAGTACTTCAAATAAATACTTTCTGGGGGTTTTACACCATGGAGGACATACTAGGTACAATCACAATATAAAATACAGCAATATTACTTGTTTTCTGTCAGAGATGATAGTAGACTAAGATGTCCTCATCTGTTCTGCGGTAGCATCTGTCATCCCTGTGTTCCTGAAATTACATTTTTTTCTGAACCCTCATGAGATATGGCAATATGGGCATAAGGAAAAGTCAAAGGATAAGTACCTCTGTTCTGAGTGACTCTCTGTGCACAAAGAAGAAGAAAATGCTCTATCCCTCAGAATTCAGTATCTGAAGGGGCCCTATAAAGATGTTGGGGAGGGACTCTTCATTAGGGACTCTAGTGGTAGGACAAGGGGTAATGGCTTTAAACTTAAACAGAGGAAGTTTAGATTAGATATAAGGAAGAAGTTCTTTACTGTGAGGGTGCTGAGGCGCTGGCACAGGTTGCCCAAGTAAGTTGTGAATGCTCCAACCCTGGCCGTGTTCAAGGACAGGTTGGACAGAGTCTTAGGTGACATGTTCCAGTGCAAGGTGTCCCTGCTCATGGCAGGGGGTTGGAACTAGGTGATCTTAAGGTCCTTTCCAACCCAAACCATTCTATGATTCTATGATTACCTGATTTTAGACAGGTGATTAATGCAAATACAAAAGAATCATAGAATCATAGACTCGCCAGGGATGGAGCATTTACCCCTTCTTTGGGCAGCCTGTTCCAGTGCCTTACCAAGAATCAGCATCCCTGGGGCTCCACTGGCTCCTCTGTAGTATCAGAAGTGCCTCTCGTTGCAGCAGGCTCAGCTCACGAAGGGTCTGCTGTGCTCAAGTGGGGTAACTGTTGTTCAGTCCACAGCACCGCTGCCCCTCTGCAAGGCACAGACCCTGCTGCTGAGAATGAAGCACTGCCCCTGCAAACAATCACATCCAGTAGTAAAATAGTCACTGCTCTGTGTCTGTTATAGCTGGTCATGGTTCTCAACATCTGTTCAGTTGCGAAGAGATTCAGAACAAACCCTGTAGAATTCTGTTGATGCTATTTTATAATGGGCTTTTCCACACACATGAAGTGCATCCCTCTTTCAATCTACCAGATTAAAGCCTGATATCCCCCGCAGCCAAGACATTCAAGACTTCTATTTCCCACCAGACTTTATGTTTTCTGGAACAACCCAATTTCCCTTTTCCTCTCTAAGGTGGCTTGGACTGCTGCCTTCTGACTCTGAACTATTATTCTGGGTTTCTTAGTAAAGATGCTCAATTTGTTCTCCAGTTAAAGCAATCAAGCCCCTTCTAGTAAATGTTACCTTTATAAATGCCAATATTGTAATTTCAGATTGTCTCCTGTTCCTAGTTACCACACAGCACATTCTGCTACATGAAGATAGGGCTTTTTAGGCAGAAAATCCCTATTTCATCCCAATGTTTTACAAAGGGAAAAGTCTCAGAAAGAAAAGCAAATGTGAGATGTTAAAAAAATAAGAAAGAGTTTGAACTGTTCTGCCTGTTCTGGATGGTTTGTCAAATACAATAATGCTCTATGTCACATTTAGTATTTGCGGTGTCCAAACTGTATTCCCTGCACTATCCAGCAGATGATGCTAATGTATTACAAACTATTCGCTGTTCAGTTTTAGTCAGAGGAAAGGCGCCAGCTAGAAGATGTAGTTTTGTCACATTCCAGACATTCTAAAAACTTCCAACTGCCCCCTTTAGTTCTTCTCTTTTCTAATATGTGTGACTCTGAGTCTCAGAACGTGTTGTTCTTCCTGAAGCAGTTTTGTTACCAAAGGCTGAGCCTTTCAAGTACCTACCTACCAATCTTTCTTAAGCCTCTGACATTCCAGTGAGTTTGACATGTAAGTTTGGCCATTTCCAGAAGTCCTTTGGCTGTATTTACCATCTATTCACTCATACTTTGTGACACACAGCATTAGGTTTTGTGCTGTGTCAAGCATTTATTCCTGTTTCCAGTCTGCAATAAATATGTAAAGCCAAATCCTTGCACTAAAAAGACGAAAGCTAGAAGGGGACATAATATGTACCATTCACATACACAAAGAAAAAGGCAAAACTGAGTTTCCATGAAACTTCCAGCATCCTCAGCTTTCTAATCTCTTTCTCTAGTGTAATCGTACCTTAATTATAGACTGTGAAAGGAAGCTTTATAATCATTTCTACTTTGGAATGGATTCTGATTTTCTTACTTAGGAAGGCTTGCTCCTAATTCCACAGAGAAGCCACCACAGAGACCTTTGGAATTACTTTGCACAATGAGCATGCTACTAATCCTATATATCAGAGTCCAAGATTTTTCAAACAGTGACAGTGCCCGCATGCCATTTATAGACAGTGCTTATGTTTTGCTGAGGAAAAGAAAGATATGAAGAACAGATTTCCCAAGGTGGATGCAGAAAAATCTTGACCTTTCTCTGCTTGCCTCAGTCTTGAACTCATTCTGTATAGTGTGATCAGAGCCAGCCCTCTCCAGAAGCCAGGCAGCTGATGTCTGTGTGTCCTGTGCTAGCAGATAAGCACTTGCAAGCCTTCCAGCCATTGGATCCTATTGCATCTGTTACCTGCTTGCTGCACTGCTGCACTATTAGAGATACTACTAGCCAAGAGAAACAATTCCCAATTTTCTGAGGAGAAAACAAGAAGTTAAAAAGAGGAAATTGAGCTGCCTTTCTTTGTCCTTTATTTCTTTCTCTGTCTCCTTCTTTTATACCTCTGCTCCCTTGGGAAAAGTATGAGCCCCTGAGGAGATGGAGAAAGAACCTTTCTGCTTCCTGCAGCAAGCAGGTCTGGTGTCTGTCCTTTCCAGACTGTGAGGCTGAGGCTAATTAGACCATTTGGCTTTTCTTATACTTTTTTCCCCCAGGAGGGCTGAGTTATATGAGAAAGTTGAAGCTTCTCATGTCACTGCAGCAGGCTCAAGGACAGGTAAAACCCATTACTGATAATTGTATTGCAAGTGTTGGCAGTATAGAGCAGATCTAAGAATAGGCGGCCCGGCCAGCAGCTGGGGCATGAAGTAGACAGGACATGCAGGATTCAAGGTGTAGGCCCTAGGGCTTGTGTACCTTAAACTAACAGCTGAGGAAAAAGTTGCACAACTTACAAGTAAATCAGCACTTAACACCTCAGAAAAGCATATTTAGCCATGTAAGTCATACATAGTTGTGTGGTTAGTTGTTGTGTAGTTATTAAAGCAAAAGACAAACAAGAAATCAGTGGATGGGCAAATGTCTTCAACAGAGAACAGACAGGAATGACCCTGTCTGTTTCCCTGGCATCAGTCACCAACAAAACACACCTTTGTCACCATGTACACAGAGAAAGGGGATGGAGGAGGAGGATAAGAGGGAAAAAAAAAAGAAAGCACAGCACTTCAACCAACAACACATGTCCTTCCACTTGAACAGAGACGTGTTGCCTGGCCTGCCTCAAACCTGGTTTTGTGATGTGTGAGTGCCTTTGGATGTGAACTTCATGCAAGTGTATCAGAAGACAATACATTCATGTTAGAGATAAATCATAGAATTATAGAATGGTTTGTGTTGGAAGGGACCTTAAAGCTCATCCAGTTCCAACCCCCTGCCATGGGCAGGGACACCTTCCATTGGACCATGTTGCTCAAAGCCCCGGTGTCCAGCCTGGCCTTGAAGTACACAATAATTTGTGTCCGTAAGTGTTGAACACCTATCTTTAACAGTCCAATAAGGTCCTACCACATGAAATACCTGCTTTTCTCCACAGTTATATAGAGCACTGGAGGGCTTTATAGCAGAAGTACGTGGGTTCCTCTGCTCAGCAATTGCCTCTGTGAAGCAAGAGAGGGTAAAACATTTTACAGAAGTCTTAAAGAAAGGGAAATTGTTGAGAAAACACAGACCTTACAGGGAGGTTGCCTTTGGCCATGGACCTAGAGAGACAAATATTGTAGAACTGCTGTGTTTTGCTTTATTTTGAACATCGATACACCCTGGAGAAGGACTTTTTATGTAACTGACAGGAATTTTAACATAGCAGTACAGCTGGATGATGAGAGAGAAGCTGCTGGTTGCTGTAGCTTAACTTGATGGCATTCATCTAGAATGACTTTGCTTCCTGTGATGAGTAGGCACAGGAGACATTTGATTGCTACTGTGCAGGCTATTTTTAATTCTTTGGAGACATTTGGATTGGAAGGCTGAGCTTTATGGGCCATTGTACTTAAGTAATTTGGAACAATAGTTTCAAGTATTATAGGAGAAACTAGGTTTAGAGTATTGTGATGATCAGAAAGAAACACTTAAATCAGCCTGTGTAAAACTTTGGTCGGCGTAGCATGCATGGCTTTGCATGTGCGCTTCGTTGTACACATAAAGATGGGTGTTTTTTAGTTTAGCAGAACAGATTTGCCTTAAAATCATATAGCTTTAGGGTATACAAACATACTGAACGCTTGGGTCTGGAGAAATCTTCTGTATAATAAAGACACATCCAGAGAAGGTAGATAATGGGAATGAAATTAATTTCCAAATAATTAACAGGAGTGCACATGTCCAAGAGATGTCATCTAGAATGGCCATAATGGGAAAGAAGTTTCTCTCCAGGTATTAGTTGTTTCTTTAAGAAAAACTGAATTTTTACTGAGGAAAAGGTTTACAATAAACATCCAGTTCATTCAATATTAAGCACTTAGCATTCTGAAGGAATACCATATTCTTTGTCATTTTAAACAGTGCACAGTGAAAGTACACACACTATAATTTATATCACTTCTTTGCATGCAACCTCTGCGTGTCTAAATTGCTTAGAAAACTGCATAGTTAATCTGAGGCTGCATGATTTACATGTGAGATTTCAGAGGGATTGGAGAATACTGGGTAAGGCATTAAACATTTGAATGTAAAGATTTGGGACCTTGAGAAGACCTGTAAATGTTCTAAACAGCTTAATGCAAGGAAATATTATGTCCAGAATTAGAAAATACCAATACAAGAAATCTGATAAAGCTGCTTTTACCCATTGAGAAGCAAATCAAAAACATTGTGGTCTTTTGCAGGAGGTGGGACCAGAATTGCAGAGGAATCAGGGCATGATGACAGTTTCTGTCCAGTTATGTAGGGTTTTTAGAAGAAAATGGAATACAGTTTGTACTTCAATATTTTTGTTTCAATGAGTAACAAGAAAAGAAAGTTATTCATAAATTGTAATGAATGGAATGTGTGTTAAGGTCATCCTATGATTTCAATGAGAGATCTGAATATCAGGAAAATATTCTGATTCAGAAGGTGAAGCTTGTTGTTTGCACACAAAGGAGCAACAGATGGAAAGACAAAAGTACCTGCCTGTGCCTTTTGAGTTAAATACATATAACTTACCACAGATAGCAGCTGTGCAGGAAATCTTCTGAAGGAAAACTATTTTTTGAGTGATAAAACTGACTTGGAGACATCTTCCATAGATGCAACGTCTCAAGAATGACAAAGAAGGTGGCTTCCATATGTAGATGTCTTCAAAAATATGCTGTTCTTTTAGGAGGAGTTGAGGATGATGCTGCCCTCTGATCTCTGACTCTTTCCAGAAACATAGTTGTAGTGAATGCCTGGGACATTGTTACGAAGATCTGCACTCCAATCAAAGTCAGCTTTAACAGGAAAGGGAAAGAGGATACTGCAATTTCACAGCACTCTTTGAAACCAAAAATAATGAAGAAATCATCACTTGAGAAATGAGACCTTATGGCTGTGTTCTGTTGAGTGGGCAGGGTTGTGTAGAGGGTTGATTTATTGCAGACACTTCTGTTGTGTCATTATTCACTCAAAATAATGTGACTTACCACACATGCAGACTGGTAGCTTATTTCAACAGACACAGTTAAGTGCTAAAATGGGAACTGTGGAAATGGAAAAGGCTATCTTGAAGAGCTGGAGTGTTTATGCGTGCTGATCATTGGCCTGTGATCAGATTTAGATGAAGAGTAGTTTTGCAGACATGTAAGACAGTTGAAAGAACTACCTAAGCAGATCCAGAAGGTTTGTATAAGCCTTACGATGCCCTAAAATTATACTTGCAGGGGGCTGTGTATGTGTTGGAGGATGCTGGTTGAGAACCATTTCTTCTATTGGCAATGCTGCCTCAGGCTGTCCTTGTCCATTTCTGACAGATGCCAGGACAACAGCTTGTGAAAATGCACAATGAGCAGGACCAGGGAACTCATCCAGGTGATGAATTGCATTCTTTTTCTTTTCTTGAACTATTTTCCAGACAAATCCATTTCCTAATGTGAGTTGCCACATGACAGCCTAAATATTCATCCTGAAACATTTAAGAACACATTTGAGGGACAAGAAAACATTGCAAAAGATGAGAGTTTAGTGCTCAGACCAGCACTGCTTACCTTTGTTCAGTGATATTTGCAGAGGCTCAGAAAGCCTTTTTTATCAGTAAAAGTAGCTTGGCAGGGTGTTTATTTTAGAATTTCAACTAGTAAGGAGAGATCTTGAACCTCAATGATGCCTAAAGGAGAGTTGATAGTAATAAAAATTCATCCATTTACAGAATTTAAAAACCATAGAAAATGAAACCTTAACCTCACACAGGTGTGAAGAATGTGGTGGAGTTCTGATAAAATGCAAATTGTCACATTGAAATATTGAAGAACTTAGTTACTGAAAAGATTGATCTCTTCTCAGCTTCTTTCACTCGTGTTCGGGTTAGTCTCTTGGACTAAGAAAAGGATGAGAGGACTGAGGATGAAAAGTTTAATATTCAGGTCTTCAGGAAAACAGCTCAGAGTTGAAAAGTAATTTTAGCTGTTGTGGGTAAATGCCCACATAAATCAGAATTTAATTTAAGAGACTTGCAGGAAAACTAAAGGGACATACATATATGTACATTTATATATAGGTATATATATACACACAGGTACGTATACATATATATAGGTATGCACTGAGAACAGGATAACTTCAATATCGTTTGATGGTGTGCCTAAAATATAGAATTATATCTTCATTTGGATATAGAAAATAGTTTTGTGGAAAGTTCTATGAGTCCATCTGATACTGGGACAATACTATAGAATGTAAACATTTAAGATTTGGTTATGATATTCACTTGTATCCTATCAATATGTAAAAGGATTAAATTTTCCAGAACATTTGTAAGCAAAAGAGACAGACTGAAAGAGAAAGGGGAAAGTCAATACCTGGAAAGGTGTTGTTTTCTTCTTTGGAAGTTGGACAAGAATTAGTTGTTAAGCAAACTGGTTTAAAGCAATTGCTGGTTTGTTTGCTTGCCTGCTTGCTTGCTTGTTTCTCCTGAGTTAGACTTGGTTTTGATGTCAGTTTATCTGTTGTTGAGTATATACAAGGCCTGTATATGCGTCTGTAGGTGTCCCAGTGGAATTCAGAGCTGCACACCTTTCAGACATGTGTTAACTTCTTCAAATATAAGAGAAAATACTTAATTTCTTTCAGGAGAGGTGTTTTTTTACATTCTTTTCACTTTTTATCATAGTGAAATGCTTGACAGAACTTTAAATTTCATGGAATTATACCACACCCTCCTTCCTACACAGGTTAGATGAGCACTCAACATTCCAGTCATTAGAATTGTTTTGACATTTTGGTGTCAGTTATATCATATTTCTTTTTATCATCGAAAATTGTCTCATTTTTCATCCTTGTTTCTCCAGCTTTAGCATTAGGAGATAAACAAGTAAAATATTTCTTCTTTTTTAATTCCTTGACATTTATATGTGCCATACACTGAGTTCAAACAGTTTTCTACCTTCTTCTTCTGTTGTCAGTTTTGTGTTTTCCTGGCTGCTTCTCTGGCGAAAAAGATCAGCATTCGTGTCTATCAAATGCAGCAAAATTGCAGCATGCTGCCCCGTTATCACTGTGCTATTGGCTTCATCTGCCTTTTTTGTCATGGAGTCACCAGCAGCTGTTGCTCATCTTCTTGCAAGAGCTCCCATCAGATATCTCCTGCTATTTTTTGTTACATTTTGCCAGACA
Organism: Nestor notabilis; assembly: GCF_000696875.1. Lineage (NCBI taxonomy): Eukaryota > Metazoa > Chordata > Aves > Psittaciformes > Psittacidae > Nestor > Nestor notabilis. Next base: position 77,855 of record NW_009914299.1, read on the forward strand.
AGTCCCTCAGTAGGTAACTTGCTGAGAGTCTAACACCTTTTTGATAAGTCGAATGCTTTCCAGATGTTTTTCACCTCGTGTGATAAGTTGCCAGGCAGCTACATGGGTTTCTGCTTTTCTATGGTTTTCTGCTGCTGACCATTTGGCTGTGACCTCTGCCAGTGATTCCAAAACTAATCATTCAAGGAATATTTATTTGCTCCTACTGTACCCAGGATTAGACTTCAATCACATTGACATAACCTATGCTGCATTTCTGCTGACTTGCATCACATGAGCCCAAAATCTCTTTCAAACAGCAAAAGAAGGAAAACAGCACATCCAGCACTGGTCACAACTGTTATTCCCTCCTCATTCATACACACGGCATAGAGCAACTCCTCTACAGAGGTAATCATAGTTTCCCTCTGACCTGCCTTTCTAGGAGGATCAACTCCAGATTTCAACAAACCCAGAATATCATCCCTCTTGGTTTTCTGCCATTACAACACACTCCAGGTACCTGATATGATCAACGACCCCAAAGCTCAAGTTTTGCATGAAGATCTCTTAAGTAGACTGTACAGAATCACAGAACCCCAGACCGTGAAAAGGAACAAACCAAACAAAAGCTCACCAAATCACTTCATTTCCAAGAACAGGATTTGCAGATGGGCTCTCAAAAAATCCTGTTATTCACCCATAATAGTCATTGATGATGTCTTTTCCCTGCTGTTGAGAGACTTCATTATAAGCCAAGTGATGCCATCTGCTAACAGCTGATTATTCCATTTCCAAGTTAGTAACAAATACATACACCAGCAGCAGCCTAATATAGAATTTTGAGGCATCTCACTGCTACCTGTTACCACATCAACAATGGACCATAGATTTATTTCTTTTGGCCTTATACTGTCCCACTACATGTTGGTTTACCCATTAGTGAGTCTTTACATATTCTTGCTGTATTCTTTTTAATCCTGAGGCCTGTTTGAACCACTACTTTGACATTTCTCATGTTGATAAATGCAGATCAAGGATTAAAAATGTGGCACATATTGATTACCAAGAGTACTATCAACAGCAATAAAACTGGTAATAAGGAATATGTGTACATCAAGACCAGAAGGTCTGCTCTGCAATAAGGCCACATCAGAGATGACTTAGCAGTAGAAAGCCTGCAGTCTGATAACAGTAGGATGAGGACAAGGTTTCAATATGTCACATGGGCTATTTCTTTTCTCTGATGAGGAAGGCAGCAGTAAAGACACCCAGAATGAGAAAACAAAGCCAAAATCACTTTTATTTAAAATAAATAAGAGCATTCACTTCCATGGAGTCTTGAACTGTGGCTTGTGACACTTGGATTCTAACAATTCCAAGGCTGCCATTTATTAATGTCTTATGCCATGAGAATTTTCATTATCCTAACACTAAAAAAAGCATTCCAGTATACCCATGGTGCTTCAAGGGATATGTCCTGGTGAGAAAGATTTTCACCTGCAGTGAAGGCAACAGTATGAGATGGCACCAGGAGGTCTAGCTCTGTTCCTTCTTCCTTCTTCATTTCTGGGAACTGTATTACTTTCCCCTCACAAAAACTCTTCTCCCGTCCCCATCCTAGGGACACACAGATAAGGCATCTTTGCTCTGTTTCAACACTTTTCCAGGGAAAAGGAGTAAATCCACTGAGTAGAGCCCTCTGCCTCCCCGCAGCTGGGGCAGAGAAGTTGTATGCAGCACTATAGCCCCAGCAACTGGCAGAGGCATAGGTACATAGGCCATATCTGATAGAGAAAGAGCAGAGCACAGCTCATCCGGATTACACAGAACAATGCAAAACATATGGCTAGTTTTTAATCCTGTAGTGACTTAGCCTAAATACATATGTTGGCCCAGTGGCAACATAGATATTTAGGAGGGCAATTGTATCATACTGTTGATAAATTACTCATTGCTGCTAGATGATTAAAAGCAATGCGTTTGTCTAGGCTATGCTCAAGGTGAGCATTCTCATCTCCTGGGAGTCAGTGGTCCATTCATTCCTCCAGGAGCAGCACACTGGGTGCTGAGTAATCTGTCCTTTGAAATGTGTAAAGAAGCTGTTAAGGGAGCACAAAATATGTTTAGCCAGCAGTACCAGCTGGATGTGAGCCCATCCGGGATACACTGTTCAGCTGACAGCTGTTGCCAGGACCACATGAGTGTTAGTCTCCAACTCTCTCATGTCTCATTCTGTTTATCATCCCTGCTCTTTAGGAGGGGAGAAGGAGGAAGATGGGAACGATGCAGCCATTAATGTGTAGAGAGCTACACAGGATTTGCATGGTGGCAGGTATTTAATATGATGTGCACGCCACACTAGATATGCTTATTGGAGAAAAGAGTGGAAGGAAGTTCTTTTTATACTATAAATTGCTTCCCTTCACTGAAAAGCAAATGACTTTCTGGTCATTCCATCTGTTGGTCCTCTTCCTCTGAGGAAAGCTATTTTCTCACTGTCTTCTGTGGGGATCAGCCTCATGACTAGTACATGGGTGAGCTCTGACACCTCGTGAGGAAGGGATGGGACTGGAAAGGGGTTATGTGAAAACAGATTCAAACGTGTCAGTGTACAAGTCCATCACTTGCTGCAACAGTGCCCTGCAGACCATGGTGCATACTGCAAGATGGTAAATAGAGGTGGAAGTTGGAAAACAGAACATGCCAACACAGGGCAACAAGGGCTGGGAAAAGCCTCATCTCTAGGTGTCCCATCTGTGCTCAGAGAGGACATCTAAATTTCTGCCATAGCAGGTGGGTATAAGAGAATGAAAGATCTTTGGTGTTGGAAAGCTAGAACTTTCCTTAGCATTCAGATCTCTACATCTTCTTCCTGGAAGTCAATGGAGGATTTTACAGGGCTAACAAAAAACATGCTTTACAAACCCTCAAATTTGCTCTTCGACGTAGAACTGCAATGTGAAAAGCCTGCTATTTTGCTGTCAGCAAAAATCGATGCCAACCTTCAAAGGAATAGCAGCCTTCTTGTTGTCAGGTGATGATCTAAGGCAAGTCAAGCTTTCTAGAGAGAGTTGTGAGCTTTTGTTGGACCAAATAACACAGCTGGTCTATAGACAGGCTTTTGGACTCACAAATCTGACATGAACACTGTCCTGGGCAGCCAAAACCAAGTCAAACTAAATGGTATTACCTTTCCCCATCAACTTGCCCGAGGACCGCCGGGCTGGGACCGCTTCGCCCGTGACCCCAGCACGGCCCGGCCGGTCCCACACCACTACCGCCGCCTTCCCTTCACCTCCCGGTCCCCCCGATCAGT
>NW_009914300.1:0-2919 GCF_000696875.1 Nestor notabilis
AAAATAAATATATATTTTAATAAATTAGATGTTATTAGACATTATTTTAAGAAAATAGTAGTTGAATAATATTGCTACTATATTCTACACTGCATAGGGAAATAAATGCTCTTTAATATTCTTAAACATGTAATTCAAATTTCTATCTGTCCTGGGTTCAGCTACAGCAGTCATTTTTTCTCCTTCTTAGTAGCTGGTGCCGTGCTGTGTTTTTGGCTTTCAGTCTGGGAACAATGCTGATAACCCCGATGGTTTTAGTTGTTGCTAAGTAATGTTTACTCTGACCAAGGACTTTCTCAGTCTCATGCTCTGCCAGGGAGGAGGGGAAGCCGGAAGGAAGCAGAGACAGGACACCTGACCCAAACTGGCCAGAGGGGTATTCCATACCACAGGACGTCATGCCCAGTATATTAACTAGGGAGAGTGACCGGGAAGGCCCAGATCGCTGCTCAAGTTGGGCTGGGTATCAGTTGGTGGGTGGTGAGCAGTTGTGTCCTCTTCCCTTGTTATTCCTCTTATCATTATTATTGGTAGCAGTAGTGATTTGTATTATACCTTAGTTACTGGAGTGCTGTTATCTCAACCCGTGGGAGTTACATTCCTCCGATTCTCCTCCCCATCCCTCCGGGAGTGGGGAGAGGAAGGAAGTGGGGGGAGGGACTGAGCGAGCAGCTGCATGGTTCCAAGTTGCTGGCTGGGCTTGAACCACGACACTATCCCTGTTGTCGCACTTTGTAAAGAACCTTAGGGGTTTTTTTCCTATCATAGAAAATGGCAGTGGTATTCTATTCAAAGTCTGATCCAGTCCAGCCTTGTTTAATTCATAAATTCTCTACAGTAAGAGTTGGTTGCTTATCTCAGAGAAGGATGAGCAAATATTTGAAAACAAACAACAATCCTACATTAATACATGGTTATGATTGAACACCTTAAAATGATAATAATATGGAATGCTAAAGATTTTAAGTCCCAAGAGAAACTTTAATAAGAATTTATTATATCTACATAGCATTGTATTTTCCTGAATATATTTTCTACTAAAAAATGAAAGAGGAGGAAAAGCTTTGCAGCCTTTTCTTCTGTTGTGGGCAAATAAGGCCTCCTAAATAGATAAAGATTAATATTGCAGATTGTGCACACAAATCAAAGAACATAACATTTTAAAAGCCTGATTTACATTTCACTGGTGCTTTGTAAGACTTATCCATCCAAATAAAAAGAATACCAGTGATACTGACAGTTCTTCAAAAATTCTCAAAGAAATTTGTTTACCAGGGGAGTCTGTAGGTCTTACTAAAACAGAAATCCGAAGGGATGTAAACAGAAAAATAATCCCTTGAGCCTTAGAAATGCTTAGGCTCCTTCTTGCCTGCCTTCCTGCCTGTCTGCCTTCCTGCTTTCCCGCCGTCTTGCCTGCCTGCTTTCCTGCCTGCCTGTGCACCCACCCTTATATATATATGTGTGTATATACATAAAATATATATGTGTGTGTGTGTATAAAGGCTTTTCATATATATGTGTGTGTGCTCTTACTAATGATATGTAACTTAAAATTCCAGTGACCAGACAGCAGTGCCCTTCCTGGTACCCACACAGGTATATTACACTTGCACAAGCATGAGCAGCACTGAGAGCCCCGGCATTGAAGTCTGCCAGTGGAACATGTGCACTCACAACTTATGGGTCTCCCCTGTACCTGGTCTTAGACACTTAACCTATGCAGTAGCTAGCCCTTGGTATCCCTCTGTTGCTGCATTTGGACGTTCAGGCCCCTGAGGTTTGTGGTGCTCCTCCAGCCTGCTGGCACTCAGACCTCTTTTTGTGCTCAAAGGCGATTCCAGCTTGAAGGTCACTGCACCCACACATACACAGTCAGAACTGAGAGTGCACCCACACAGACTCTATTTGGAAGTAGGATTTAATAAGACCATAGGATAGACTGCAGTGATAAGGCACAGTCAGACAAGCATATTGACCATTTCCTGTTTATACTTGACCATTCTTTTTTATCCCCTTTTTCCTCCATTTTTCTCTGTTTGTCCCTCCTGTTTCACCTTTATACCCCCCTATGGCCCTTTCTTTAAATAAGTCTCACACATTGTCACAATCCCTTTATAAAGCACCACATAATACACTTTACAAAGTCCCAAAATGCTCTTCCCCTTGCATTCCTGTAGCCCTTTAGGCCATACTATTGTTCTTCAGATGCCCTTAAGGTCCCAGTGCTCAGGTGGTCAGCCCTAAACTCACAACCACAACTAACAGCACATGCGGACCGGCCCCGCCTCTAGGTTCATAAGGCTATAGTAAACCCCAGAAGTCATGCAAGTTCTCCTGTTTTTTTCAGACTTAGGTATGCAGAACTGTTCACTGACATCTTGTGTCATAATGCCTCATATGTCTGCTATTACCAAACTTGGTTTGCTGGTGTTTGGCCTAGTATCGCACCCTGGGAGCTTTGTTATGATTTGAAACAATACTGCTGTCCGAAAGGCAAGACACAAAATGGGAAAACAGGTTAGAGAAGGGAAAGTATTCACAAATGACATTTTCATCATAATCTTATTGCTGTTTTCAGCCTCTAGGAGCCTCTGATAGTAAAGTTAGTATTTTATAATGAACTTTTTACTGACTTCTGAAACAAAACATGCAAGGATCAATAGAAAGCTAAACCTGATAGTTGCCTCCTGATATGTTAGCATTAAGGGGCTAAAAAGATAGCATATATCATTAGTGACAGATTCAGCTACAGATTTTTATCATTGGTAGAATAGTGTAACCCTCATTAAAAAAGAACATTGTTTAATTGATCCATTTGCTCCCAGCAGTCCTGGTTTGTTTTTTTTTTCCCTTACAACAACATAAAGGCCAAATTGCAGGCCACCTTCAATCAAGTGAAAACATTATATTGCAGCAGGA
>NW_009914300.1:2950-9149 GCF_000696875.1 Nestor notabilis
TACTCTCTGAACATTTAAATTATCTTGATTTAAATATGAAAAAGTCATTATATTATTAACGTTACAAATGCTGCCAGAGGACATTTTAAATAGTAGTTAAGTTAGTGCAGAGAAACCATGAAAAGATTTCTTTTTTTTTTTTCTTATGTGCTGGCCCCCAACATTTTCCTATTTCCCAAATCTTTCTTTAGTTCTGCCAGAGTTTACTTAGCTTGGCATACGAGCTCAGACACATACGAACAAAACACATATGAACAAAAGAGATTTTTCATTCTCAATTATACTGAAAGTCTTAAAGCAACAAGTACTACAATTAAGTCCAGCAAACCAATGCATAGTACATAGGTAATAAGGATAACCCTCACAGTTTCTTGCTAAAGTCTGACTACACTACACAGAATTTAAACAAAATGCCTGTCCTGGGTTCAGCTACAGCAGTCATTTTTTCTCCTTCTTAGTAGCTGGTGTGGTGCTGTGGTTTTGACTTTCAGCCTGGGAACAACGCTGATAACACCGATGGTTTTAGTTGTTGCTCAGTAATGTTTACTCTGACCAAGGACTTTCTCAGTCTCATGCTCTCCCAGGGAGGAGGGGAAGCCGAGAGGAAGTGGAGACAGGACACCTGACCCAAACTGGCCAAAGGGGTATTCCATACCACAGCACGTCATGCCCAGTATATAAACTGGGGGGAGTTACCCGGAAGGCCCAGATCGTTGCTCGGGTTGGGCTGGGTATCAGTGGGCGGGTGGTGAGTGGTTGTGTCCTCTCCCCTTGTTATTCCTCTTATCATTATTATTGGTAGCAGTGGTGGTTTGTATTGTACCTTGGTTGCTGGAGTGCTGTTGTCTCAACCTGTGGGAGTTACATTCCTCTGATTCTCCTCCCTATCCCTCTGGGAGCGGGGGAGTGAGCGAGCAGCTGCATGGTTCCAAGTTGCCGGCTGGGGTTAAACCACGACAATGCCTATAGGCATTCTAAATGGTTTTAAGTAGGCAATCATTTTAGAAAGGAGAACTAATAATATTTTCCCTCACCACATGGAATTCTGGTGGAGAAAAAAACAAATATTTTTTCTACAAAAAACAATTGTAAAGAAAGAGAAAGAACCCAATATGCATGCTTTGTAACTGACCAGAAGCAAAATGGAGAGCAAGTTATTCCAAAAGTCTTGGTTCTAGACCTAGGTATTGGCAAGAATTACATGGTTTCTGCCGTGGCTTATTTCTCACCTTCTCACCTCTTATGTTTCAAGTAACAGTATCTGTTGGCTTAAAGACTGAGTATCTTTAAGCAGCTTTTATTTTTTTTTTCACCAAGCTCTACCCTTCTACTTCTCACCAGAACAATAGAAAACCTGGAGCCTTCCCTTACTAGAAAGTAATTTCCTCCCTTCTGCAGATCATGCCAAATCAAGCATAGAGAAAAATATACAAGAATATATTGAAGAGCTTGATTACATTTCTGTACCACCCTATCCACTTTTACAGAGACCAATCTTCTTGAAATTCACAGTGTCTATATCTTTAGTAAGTGCTCTTTAATCCTTTTTGAGATAGGATTTGCTATATTGTTCCTAATTAATATTCACTTTGCTTCATAGCTGCAGGGCCACTTGCTTTGATTTTTTTTACGTCAAGCTCATATAAAGCAGGACTACAAAAGCTCAGAAGTAAAATAAATGGTTTTGAGCAATGGATCGCCATATTTTAACCTTAGTTCTGTCCAAAACTGTTTTATAAACTTTTAGGTTATTCGATTAAAGTCTTGTCTCCAGGCACATGTGAAACAACTCAGGAACATGATGGCAGGTGGGGGAACCTCAATAACGTGCTCAGAGAAACAGAGCCCTGGCCCCAGCCCCTCCCAGGGACTGATCAGTCCATGGACTGGGTTGAGACCCAGTACCATCAGTCAAGAAGAGAGGCTCTCCAGACCACCTTGCAGAGGGAGGTGTTGCTGCCTAAGAGGTTTAGGACTCATTATGAGGAGCAAGGGAAGTACATTTTGAGATTGCACAATACTTACTATGGGATGCTTAGGCGAGGAACTAGATGCAAAGAAAGAGTGGTTTGGAGAGGAATACACAAGGGAAAACAGAGGATTAAGGTGGTAACAGGTGATGGTTGCATAGGAACATGTTGCCGCTTTGTATGCTTATTCAACTATGCTATGCCATATGACTGTGTCAGCAGAGTCTGTCCTGTCTTCTCAGTATACTCCATATCTAACTATTTTCATGGTTGGGGTCTCTATATTTGGCATGCATTGGTGTGTACAGAGTCAGACTGCATGTTCTAGGTGCCCATATTTTTGTGCTGCAGTAACTGCAGTGAGTGAGGAGTAGGATATCAGTTGGCAATTGCTACCAAATGCCAAGCCAGACTATCTAGGTAGCAGGGTAAGTGTTCTGGGGTATGTGTATGTGTATCCCAGAGCAAGTTACTTGAGAGAGTTTGCTACTGGACAGTGGGAGTTCTGGACAACTGCCAGAGAGACTGTGGAATCTGGGGATCAACTGAGAGACATGTCTGTGTGCGTCTGTCTGTGTGGAAGGCAACTAGGCAGAGCAAGGATCCAAGACCATCTGCTGGGAGGATTGTGTTTCTAAGCCAAGCTACCAGAGGAATCCACAGAGGAATACATACATACGTATCTTTGTATTGTGTATGGACCTCCATCCTGATCAGCCAGAAAGGAAAATTTCGCTCTCTACCACCAAAACAAAACCAAAACAACACAGGAAGAATGAAAAAGTAGCAATGTTGCTCATTTACTTTGAAGTGCTGTTAGTTATTTGTCTGTCTTGTTTGCATTCTCTAACCTTCTTTGTTCAACGTCAGAATCTCTTGCACTTGCAACTCTTCTCTGGCATTCTTCCTTCATGTCTCTTTCATCTTCAAATTAGGGGTAACTTTTAAGTATTCAAGAATGGAGTTTAATTTGAAAACAACTGATTTAGTATTATCTAGTATAGAATAGTTTTAGAAACTTCTTTGCACTTTAGAAACTTCAGATTGTCTGTCTACATCATATTTAGGATGTCTTATCTAGGAGGAGGGAGCTATGGATTAACATAGACCTTCATATCAAACATAATTTCCAATAGGCTCAAAACTGTATCTTCTTTATGCAGAACATTAGTCTGCAAACCCCAAAAGAGAAAGGAAGTCTCTTATAATTTTATCTGTATTGTTTTCAGGTCTGAGACTTTCCTGATTGTTGTCTTTTCATTTGTCTTTTTTCTCTTTTTAGACTTCTCCCCACTGAAATTATTGTTTCTAAATAGAAATGCCTATGGAATTAAAACAGGTCTATCATGTTATAAAAACTTCACATAAAATGTGTCCAGCCACTTTAATCATAGGAATATCTCATTCTGGACATTGAAGCTTTGTAGATTTCTCCCTGTTGACTAGCGTGAGCTATGACTTAGCTGTATTAATATGTCTGTGTAACGGTAGTTCAAAGCTCTGCAGAGCAGTACAAATACCTCAGGACAAAAAGAAAGCAACTTTAAAAAATAAGTTAAAACCAAAAATTTACCATAAAGGCTGGATGTAGCAAGGATTCACACAGTCCTGAAAGCTACTAGAGGAATAGAACAATATGGAATTAGGTTTGTCCTCTCACAGCATGGTATTGGTCAGATCACCCACTGTGATGTATATAATAAAGGTAATTTAGTCCTTCCTTGAAGGATTGAAGTGAACAGTATTTTTGATATGGGTTTTTTTTCTGTAGCTAGTTTTTCCCTGTTGACTCCTCAGTCTTTCAGGTTTTGTTTTCCTTTTCTTGTTCTTATGAACCTTCTTACCTTTAAAGTTGTTTCAAACACCTTATGAAAAAATATTCTAATTACATTATTCCACTGGGTGTTTAGGAGAAAAGTGTGCCTGTATATTGACTGATACTATGCTCATAATTGATTTTAACACTTCAATAATATTAGATATTAATTTCATTTATGAGTATACTTAGTTTTTTATTTACACAACGAAGTCTATGACTCTCTCCCTTTAAGCAGCTTTGTGGATGCTTGTCAGGCCCCTTCTAGAACCACTGATGTCATGTTCATAGGATATACAAGTAGACTTGCAATGGTTTTATGTATTAGCTTCAAAATCTGTAGTGAATATTTATTTTGTGTGATTCACCATTAACAAAGATCTATAGGGTAAAATGCTGACTGAAATTTATAATGCATTGAGTGAAAAAAAGAAAAAAAAAAAACAAAAAACACCCACCAAACCCATTCACTGACGTCTTACAGTTTCCTCCATTAAAATTACCAAAACCAAACAGAACCCCCAAACTTTCAAAACCAAACCAACCAACCAAAAAACCCCAAACAAACACCTCCATCTCCCTCCCCTCAGCTCTGAGAAATTTGTAATTTTTAGATCACATAAAAACTACATCCCAAACAGCTCAAAAGCACAAGGTGAACAGTAAAAACTTTTTCTGTTCTACAAAACAGCCACTGAAAGGGAAAGAACAAATCAAAACCAGATCTTTAGACAGAATCTATTCCTTCAAATGCAAACCCAAAGAAAACTGTTCTGGTATTCTGATACCCTAACCCAATTTACTTTATCAACAGGAGCATAGCTGCAGGTCTTTGAGTAGTCCTACTGAGACACTTTCCTGACTAAGTTTTTTACTAAACACTGAAAAGCATGAATGGAAAATACTGTTTTGGGGTTTTTTTCTCCTTTTTTCATTAATTATATTAAATGAGCCAAATGTCAGCTTTATCACTACATTTGTTGCCAACCGTTGGGTTAAGAGAAACGTTTAACATAACTGTGTTTAAATAGAGTTATCTTATTATGATAAAGAATAGTAAGGATTAAGTAGTAAAAAAATGATAGTAATTTTTTTCTTTATTTTCTTCTCATATTTTTATTAAGCCCTGAATGAATCAGGATATGAAGGCACAGAATTATGGTTAAACAGTGTACTACTGATCTGAACTACAAATTACAGAGATGATATTTCCCTGTTTCAGCAACCTGTCAAGCACATTTAATCATGAACTGGTTTTGAGAGTGCATCCATTATAACATTACTAGCTATCTGTCGTGGTTCAAGCCCAGACGGAAACTAAGAACTACACAGACACTCGCTCACTTCCCCTCTTCTTCCTCCCCCCGCCCCCGGAGGGATGGGGAGGAGAATCGGAAGAATGTAACTCCCACAGGTTGAGATAACAGCACTCCAGTAACTAAGGTATAACCAAAACCACTACTGCTACCAATAATAATGATAATGGTAAGAGAAATAACAAGGGGAGAGGATACAATTGCTCAACACCCACCAACCGATACCCAGCCTGACCTGAGCAGTGATCTGGGCCTTCCGGGTATCTCCCACGGTTTATATACTGGGCATGACGTGCTGTGGTATGGAATACCCCTTTGGCCAGTTTGGGTCAGGTGTCCTGACTCTGCTTCCTCCTGGCTTCCCCTCCTCCCTGGCAGAGCATGAGACTGAGAAAGTCCTTGGTCAGAGTAAACATTACTTAGCAACAACTAAAACCATCAGTGTTATCAGTGCTGTTCCCAGGCTGAAAGTCAAAACCACAGCACCACACCAGCTACTAAGAAGGAGAAAAATGACTGCTGTAGCTGAACCCAGGGCAGTATCCACCCCTTATTCCATACCATTCATGTCATGCTCAGATCCCACACCCACACAGAGAGATGTCATTCGTTAGTCCATAGACCAGTCTTGATAAAGTTGCTGAATTCATCCAGTCCATGATATCAGGCTCCATCTCTTGTAACAGTCCTTCAGGGCAGGAGGGACAGTGTGTAGTGTTGGATTGTTGCCTGCGGATGGCACCGCCAAACTCGTCTGGTCACTGCTGAGCTCGTTTGGTTTCATCAAATTTCAGTCTTTGCTGGAGTGATGATCGGAGGGAAGTCAGGGTCAGTTGCTGGTGACTTGAAGATATCTAGCTGGTGGGCTATAAATGTGTTATACAGCAGGCAACAGCATACAATTGAGTTCATTGGCTGTCTTCCCCCAAAATTAAATCCCCTTGAGGTACACATCGGACTTCCCCATCTTCCCGCATTACGCATCAAGTATATCCAGGTCCCTGAGCAAAAGCAACCCAATGAGTGGGTTTGCCTTTACCTGAAGCAGGAATAACCCAGACTGTCTTCCCCAACAAATTCTTTATGTGCACCACAGG
>NW_009914300.1:9620-14564 GCF_000696875.1 Nestor notabilis
TCCTCCATACCAGAGAGGCTTTAACTGCTTGGCTTGCTTAATTGCAGCACATGTTTCACATTCATGAATAACCTGGGCAATAGTGTCCATTGTTAAGTCCACCCCTCGATCACGAGCCCATCTATATGTTGCATCTCTGCCTTGATGGCCTGAGGTGTCATGGGCCCACCGGGCTAAAAATAATTCACCCTTATGTTGCCAATCTAAGTCAATCTGAGCCACCTCAATCTTAGCAGCTCTATCCACTTGTTGGTTGTTCTGGTGTTCTTCAGTGGCCCGACTCTTGGGAACATGAGCATGTACATGGCGTACCTTCGCCACTAGGTTCTGCATCCGGGCAGCAATATCTTGCCACAGTGCAGCAGCCCAGATGGGTTTACCTCTGTGTTGCCAGTTGCTCTGCTTCCATTCCAGGACACTACCTCCCTTTGCAAATCCCCTGCATACGTGTATACAGATAGAACAAAGCACATCAGAAAAGCATGGTAATATTTTCTTGCCTAAGAAAATTAATACAGTGGAAATAAAATCTGCATGAAATATAATCTTCATGGAGACTGCAGAGCATGTTTAAAAAAAGCAAACTTAGTTTACCAGGGGCTCTAGCAGCTTAAAAAAGCTATAGCTCTTCTGAAACTTCTGAACATGCTGTTTTAAATGAATGCTTCTTGCATTGCTGCAGTTTTGTGTATTTATATAATTCCAGTATATTTATATAATATCTACTGAAAAGCACCCCACAGTTTAGAATCACGTCAGTAAATGCATTAAGTAAGCTTCCATAGCCATTAACCTATTTAACACATGAAACAACTTCAAAAATCATATAGCAAGTTGTCAGACTTGATCCCTAGTTAATAAATAAAATAATAATCACAAAAAAACCCTGATGAAATATGAATATTGTCACCTCTTAGATTTTCCTGTTGATTGAAGAATTGAGATCAAGAAATTAACATGAGATTACAGTTCTGTTTGTTTTTTTCCTTGCCTTCACTGAGGATTTGCCGTCTCAGGAACCAATCCATCCAGATTCACCGGTTTTAATCTAGTTTAATATGAGTTAGTATAACTGATTAATATTTTTTTTCTAGTAGGTTGCATCATGTGTCATGGAAAAAGACAAGTCATAAGAATATTCACTGATCTAATTGCGTGTAACTTGCAATTAATAGAAACTGAGCCTGCATTCAAGTTTTTTCTGATTCAAAACAATTGCACTGAAATTAGTCAAGAAATTAACCTTCTTCCTGAATAAGAGACACACAGAACTGGCAAGTATTTGCAGACTGAAATTATACTTGGACTTATTCATATGCTTTTTTTTTAGGTTGGTCTTTTTTGTTCAAAATATGTGGATGTCATTTACTGTCTGTTCTACTTAGAATTTTAGGGTGGTGAGGGATAAGTCTTCTTTTGCCTTGTTCTGTAAAGGCTTTGCTGAGAAAAAGATATCTAGGGCTTAGACAGAAAACTAATCAATATTTCAACATTGGATTCTTCAAAGGAAAGAACTCCAAAAAAAGTACATTATTCATTGCTGATTTTTGCCAGACATAATGTCATTTGAGTTTCCCAAAGTAGGAAACACAGAGGGATAAAGAGAATACAGTTAAAGACACAATGCTACTGCACTAATAGCTGTGTTTGCATATTTTTCGTCCTTTGAAGAATACTGATTTATTTTTCTCTTCCTACTTTATGGAAAATCTGTTACCACTCTTAGCACATTCATATCAAACAACTCTCCAAACATATGCCTGCCTGTCGGTATGATTAATACGCTTTCCCAACAATTATGTTATTCTTTGTGTGTGCATGTGTGATTTTTTTTGTTTGTTTATTTATTGTTGGTTTCAATGTTTGTCTTCTGTAAACCACATTTCACACATTTATGCTAAAGAAGGCATTTATGCTGAAGAAGGCTACTTCTTTTGGAAGTAGCACAAATGCAACTTTTTTCAGTAACCATCTAGTTATATAAACGTAATAGGACATTTTATAGGAGTTTTTATTTACTCTGTATCTCTATAAAATGTCCTTGCACATAATTACTACATATCCTTATTTAACCCTCACATTCATAGAAGATACTGAAGATATTTTGAATTCCTTCCTTGTTTGTTCTCTTGGTTTGGTTTGGACATCTGAACTAGTCTAAGTGAAACAGGGCAAGTAAATTCTGGTATCAATGAAGAACAGTGGGTAAAAATCCCCTTTTATTCTTCAAGCTGCAGTTAACAAGTTTTCATGTTATTGTTTTAATTTTTAAAAACTAATACTTACTTATAGACAAGACTTAAAATAGTTATCTTTTGGTAGTAAGCACAGTTTTGATTGCTGATGAAAGTTGGAATCTTCTGTAAATAAATGTCATCCTCTCAGGAGTTCCACACTTGCTTCTTTACACTGAAACTTATGGAAATCACTGATAACAAAGGAAAAAAAATCATACTATGTGACCATTCTATATGAAATCTGTAAAGTTTTTGTCATAGAATTTCCTGTGATAAGAATTCAGTATATATCTAGATAAAATTCTGGGATTAAACATAGAGTTAATGACAGATATTTAATGGCATACATGACAACAATAAGGGAAAATCTCTCATTGTGCTAAATATTCATGTCACTAAAGTGATAAATATTAAATTTATGTACTTTCAAAGAAAAATATTATTTCTTATAAAGAGGGGTATGTTACTGAAACTCGAGACATACTTAGAGGTGCAAAAGCGGAACATACTATCATAAAATCCAATATGGAAGGTGAAATCACAATGATGGAAGATAGATACCCTTAGATATAAGCTGATTATTATCTCAGTGACTTTGGGCAAAACAGAAAGACATGTGAATGCCTGAATCTGGGTCACAAATGTAAATGCCCTGACCAAAGTAGCTGAAAGAGAAGCGCCTCCTGGTAACACAAATATTCCACATGGAAATAATTGATTATCTATAGAAAAGCCTAGGGAAAAAAAAATCTTATTTGGCATATTTACAACAGGCTAAGGTAACACTCAAATAAATAAATAAATAAATAAACTTAAGCTATTCTTCCCTATTCACTACAGTGAAAGCATTCAAAACAGCATACTGGAAATATTCATATGTACAGTCCTTTTAAATGTGCAGTATAAAATGTAAAGATGTCATTGTATATAAGTAGCAAAGACCTTCAAGATGTTCTTATTCTTGTGAAGATCACAAAATGTATTGGTCATTTTCCTAGTGTATTTTGGAGACTGTACAAGGCTCTAGTCCTAAAAACTCACAGTTGTCATTACCATAATATTTGATAATTACATATTTTGTAATATTATTTAGCAGCCTTGTTTGTTAGGCAGGAGAGCTATAGCCTCTTTCATGTTACCAAAATAATATTGAAAGAGAGACCTTACTCAATGTAATACTGGAAGCCCATTGCAGACCAAGTAACTGCTTTTCAGATACCAAGATAAAAACTTGTTTTAAGCATTCATCTATTTGGGGTGAGTATTTAGTTAGCCTCAAAACTATTTCATCCTATTTAACTTCACTTGGGCTTTAGAGGTACTCCTTGATAGACAGGAGAGATTACTTCAAACTATATTCTCAGACACACAGAAGACATAAGTCTTTTTTATGGAATTTTTGTTTCAGAACCTATCCTAATTTATACAGCTTTAGTCATATACAGCTTTGGTCAGAGCTTTCTGGTTCCAGCTATTTTTTTTTTTGTTTGTTTTGTATAAACAAACTAACAGTGCACTGTTATGCAGAAAGCAACAGAAATCAGTAACACAACTATATAACACCAAAACACTGAAACTGAATTCAGACAAGGAGATGCAATTGGGGTTTAAAACAATACAATTTTGCACAAACACAGCCTTCAAACCTTATTCAGTAATGCTTGGGAGGGTTTAACCCAAATATAATTATTGAAGACTCTCTAAATCATTATTAGTTATATGAATAATAATCCTGGTACTTGTCATTCTTAGATTATTAACCATAAAAATCTTTAAGCGAATCAATATGAAAAACACAGTCAGCTTGCTGATACTGTCCATTGTTAGCAATTAATTTATTTCAGGACATAAGCTATTTCCATTTGCAGCCTTTATTCAGTTTATTGGTAATCAGAGGTAGTTCTAAATGCTCACCTCCATACCATAGGCAGTCACTGAAAGAGGAAAACACATGTGTTCATTTCTCTGGAACCTTGTTATCTACTATCAGTAGCCTCTATGAGCAAGAAGATTGCTGTATCTTTGACTGGAGGTTGCATAAGTTAATGGGATAGATCAAGCTAGTTTTGGAATAATGATGTTGATTTTGGTCATCTACATGAATCGTGTCTGTCTTGGGGCTTCCACAAAAATAGAAATTTTGGTATAATGACATTGTAAAACAGACTGCATGAATATGAGTACTTCAGTATGTTGCGAATTTACTATTGACATACTGCCTTAGTCTTAATTTCCAAAGCTGCACATTCTAAGTCAGTTGAAATGCACAATCCCCCCACTAACTTTTCTTTTTTTATAGAAAATCTTTTCAATTTTCTTGCTTGTCTCATCTGAAAAATGACTAGGGAAGCAGAAAACAAAATAAAAATATCTGGGCCAGACAAAGAAAGGTGTAAAACCTCACAGGAATTATAGTTATTTGAAGGGAGTCAACTATCAGTGCAAAGTTATAATTCCAAGTCTTGTTGATAGTAGCTCTTAGTTACTAACTATCACTAACTGAGGAAACCAAGCAGGTTTTTCTCAGTTTCTAGGTAGCAAGTCCACTAACATGTTTTCATTGCAGAATTCCTGTTCCTCAACCTTTTCTGTTTGCAGCTGCTCTTTAGGCTTATTTCATAAAAGCTGACATCTAATATAAGCCTAATCTCATATAAGCCTAATCTCATATAATAGAAGTATAAAAATAATAAATTATAATCCATAA
>NW_009914301.1:0-6508 GCF_000696875.1 Nestor notabilis
TTTATAATATATAATTTTATATTTAATTAAAAATATACCCTAGTACATTTTTTTAATCAGGAAGAACAAACTAAACTGAGAATAGCCTTGGGTTTTCAGAGTACTCTAACACAGCTTGTCCTGATAATATCATTAAACACAATGCTAGTGCTGAAAGAAAGCCCTTCTCTAAGTTTCCAGTTCCTCTGAAAACTAGACCAAGGCTACAGACAGACACATCTAATTTTAGGCATCCACTTTTGAAAATCAGGTATCATATATACAGGTCAGTAAAATCCTTTAAAATCTGCCAGACCCAAATAAAGATAAAATTAAGCCAAAAATTAGTTTAACTATATTTAAAACACGAATAAAAATTACCACAATCTTGTTTGTATCTTCAAATAAAGTAGATGACCTTTATTCTATCTGTGATAACAAAGTTACAATGAAAATGTGGGTCTGCACTTATAAGGTACCACAGAGATAACAGATATTTTGAGGTCACAGCAGATGAAAGCTGTCCAGTAACATGAACTGTCAAATGTTGTTTTTCTAGTTTTAGATGACAGCTACTTCGCAACTCAGCAATAAGGTATAACTATATATCTTGGTGTAATTATCCCTCTATTTCTGTCAGAATTGAGAACAGTTTTGTAAATATCTCATGAAGTTTATTGCTGAAAATTCGCATAATTTTAAAGCTATCAGCAAGAAAAGATAATTCAGAAATTAAAATTCTTTCATAACAACCAAAACAAGCCAATAATCAAACTCAGAAATATCACTTCAATCTCAATTCACTTATGATCCTGAAGCGTTTCTAACCATGCATTCTGAAGAGCTTTCAAAAGGGAGTAGCAAAAGCCAGCATCCTAACTATTTTTAGAGTGGAACTCAGTTAAGTTGGGGAAAAGGAATGTGTTGCCCATGAGAGCCAAAGAATAGACTCCACTGTCATGTCACGCTGCTATCCTGGGTTCTTATTCCTCATAATGCTCTTTGTTTAAGGATATTTTTATACTGCAAAAACCATACAGCCCTTGTTTGTACTTGTTCTGCCTTAAGTTCATGTTTCTCAAACATGAATGCAATACTCCAGGTAAGGTCTTACAGCTATATGTAACAGCATTAAGTCTTTCTTTCTGTACTGAAAACTGTACTGGGTTTGCATGGCAGGTTTTGGTAGTGGGGGGGCTACAAGGCTGGCTTCTGTGAGAAGCTGCCAGAAGTTTCCTCTATGTCTGATGCAGCCAGTGCCAGCCAGCTGCAAGACAGACCCACTGCTGGCCAAGGCTGAGCCCACCAGTGACAGTGGTAGCACCTTTTGGGACAGCATAGTTAAAAAGTGGGGCAAAACAGCACAACTGCAGCTGGAGAGGAGTGAGAGTATGTGAGAGGAACAGCTCTGCAGACACCAAGGGTAGTGCAGAAGGAGGGGAGGAAGTGCTCCAGGCACCAGAGCAGAGATTCCCCTGCAGCCCGTGGTGCAGACCATGCTGAGGCAGGCTGTGCCCCTGCAAGACATGGAGGTCCACACAGGATCAGATATATCCACCTGCAGCCTGGGGAGGACCCCACACTGGGGCAAGGAAATGCCCAAAGGGAGCTGTGACCCCACAGGAAGCCCACACTGGAGCAGGGTCCTGGCAGAACCTGTGGAGAGAGGAGTCCGCAGTGGAGCACGTTTTGTGGCAGGAGCTGTGACCCCACAGGGGACCCACGCTGGAGCAGCCTGTTACTGAAGGACTGCACTCATGGAAGGGACCCATGCTGGAGCAGTCTGTTCCTGAAGTACTGCACCCCATGGAAGGGACCCACACTGGAGCAGCCTGTTCCTAAAGGACTGACCTCATGGAAGGGACCCACATTGGAGCAGTCTGTTCCTGAAGGAGGACTACACCCGTGGAAGCGACCCACGCTGGAATGTGCAGTTCTTCCCACAGCTGCATGAAGACCTGCAGCCCATGGGAGGGAGTCTCATTGAAGAAGTCCATGGAGGACTTCTAGAGACCCCAGGCTGGAACAGGGGAAGAGTGAAAAGAGCCCTCCCCTGAGGAGGAAGGAGCAGCAGAGACAATGTGTAATCAACTGACCAGAACCCCCATTCTCTGTCCCCCTATGCTGCTGGGGTGAAGGAGGTAGAGAATTTGGGAATGAAGTTGAGCCCAGGAAGAAGGGAGGGCTGAGGGGAAGGTGTTTCAAGATTTGGCTTTATTTCCCATTATCCTACTCTGATTTGATTGGTAATAAATTAAACTAATTTCCCCAGGTTGAGTGTTTTGCCCATGATGGTGATTGCTGAATGATCTCTCCCTCTCCCTATCTCAACCCAAGAGCCTTTTGCTGTATTTTCTCTTCCCTGTCCTGTTGAGGAGTGGAGTGATAGAGCAGCTTTGGTGGGCACCTGGTGTCCCGCCAGGATCAATCCACCACAAAAATATTTCAACACATGCACCTGAGAATCATGCTAGTAACTTAGCATTATCCTCCAAACGCTGAATCCTTCCACGCTGTCCTCCCCAATTGCTTCCAGCAGAACAGCTATCAATTCACAGTAGAAACTCACTTCTAGGGTTCATCACCATGTCTTTTAAAAACCACGCCTTAATTTCATACTACATCTATTATTTCAGGGTAATCAAGTCCTTTCTGCACCATGTTCTAACCCTCCTCTGCATTGGCTACATCTCCTAAAGAACTGGTTTTGTGCTAACAGAATTTTTTACTTCATTTCCACTTAAGTTGAGCAAGAGTTTTCTTAATACTGATACCCAAGGAAACTGAATAGTAGCTTTTCCCCCAAGATCCAAACACAACACCTATGGCCATGTACACTACCAGCCACTTTCTTACTCACTTTACATCTCTTCTTCTAAGGCACGCTGACCCTAGCTTAAAAAATACCTTTCAATGCTTTTCCTGGATATAGCCCGTGGCAGATGCAAAAGAAACACTCTACCAATAGTCATGTTGCTTCACAAAATAGAGTTCTTAACTCCTAATTTGACTTTCTTAGAAAACCCTTAGGAGAGGGAAAATTCACACATTATGTTCAGAGTACCCTAAATCACCTGCCAACTTTCATTCCTGACCACTTATTAAAAAGCATAGGTAGTTATACTGAAATAGGGCACTAATGAAAACCAATAAAACACTGCACATAAAGCTACATAGATATCTTCAGTGAAAGAGCCACCTATATTCTTCAAATTCCATATTTTCTTCAGAAAACTATTATATGTGACAGTATTGGAGCCAATATTGGAATACCGTATTAAATCCGAATCATATCACAAGCTATTTTTTCAACCACTGCTTTAGTGTTTTACGCCATTACCCATCTCTACAATAAAAGTAGACAAAAGCTAAGGATGCTGCAAATGCAGCAAATCTAGGACAAGCTATGTTCCTCATAATCCCAAAATCTCTGCAAGGAGTTTTTCACTGGAACTGAACCAGGTTTGATATGAGGAGACAGTGAAGACACTGCAGAGAATGTACAGGAATGTACAGAGACAGCCAGGACTTCTGACCTTCTCTGAGAATGTTAACTTAAAAACTACCACACATAACATAAATATCTTAAATTTTATTTCCTTAAATTCATTCCAGCTTTACAGAGGGGCAAAGTAGTTGTGGATCTGTTGCCACAGTTAGACTGCTCCTGGGAAGCTACTTTAAACCCAACTATGTTATGTTCCCACATAACAGGGGAAATGCACTCGGTCCATGTTTGACCAACTGCATCAAAATGTAAATGAAATTAAGAAGAGACAGGATTTTATGTGGTTATAGCCAAACAGTCAAGCAAAGCAATTTTTAATAATTTTAACATCTTTTTTTCTGTTCTCCCATACACACCACTCAGTAACTGAAAACAAAATGCATAGATCCTATGCTACATTTAGGGGCCCCCTAGCACATTAAGAACTCTTTGAACCTGGAGCATGTAATTCATTAACATCTCTTTGCATAGGATAAATACAACCTCTGGTAGGACAAGCAAAGAAACCTGTCTTCCCCTGGAGCTCTGAATCTTCATTTGGGAAAGGAAGCGCTCTCTGCTCCTGCTTAGATCACACACTAGACATGCCAATAAAGGCTACTTCTAGAAATGCATGGCACTACATTCTTAGGTATCTTGTGCCCAATTCTTCCATCGACTCATACTTTTGAATCTGTTATCCAAAGTCATCCAAGCATGATCCACATCATACCTTTGGATCTGTACCAGACAGCTCTTAGTTCCTGTGAGAATGGAGCTGGAGATAAACTGCATGCATTTCAGTTCATAACTATGTGCGTCTAAGGGGCTGGCACTGAAGAGCCTAGCATTAAACACAAGCAGGTCTGAACTAACTCAAATTACGTAGCACTTATCTCACTGACAGTTGTTAAAGATCAGCTGACACTAATTTGCCCATGTGGATGATCTTTAAAACTCTGGCACCGAAATTCATGCCTCAGATTGGTAAAGCATCATCTTCTGTCACAAATGCTGGAGCTACACTTTCATGCTAAGAAAGAATATTCTCAAAATGCAGAAGGTTCTCTCCCCCTCTCCTTCTGCACAAGATACAACCATCTTTCACAACTGTAATTTGTGTGTGCATTAGAAGCTGCATTTTTATCTACCAAAAGATCAACAGCTTCTATTTATATAGCACAATATTCTTTTCCACTATTATGCAGGAAATACAGCTGTATTTTATACTAGGTAAAAAGCACATAGCTTCATTGCCCAATAATTGTTCAACACCTGACAATCAATGTGCCCTGGCAGCAAACACTCCAAAGAGCATCCTCAGCTATATTACCAGAAGCAAAGCCAATAACCATGGGAAGTAATTATCTCTTTCCAGTCAGCATTCATCAGGTCACATGTAGTTCCTGCATCCGATTTTGAGCCTCCAATGTAGTAAAGACATTGGTAATTGCAGCAAGGAATATCACCAAGATGTCAGAAGGCTCAAAACCTGCCTGGTGCAGACAGGCTGAAGGACCTTAGCTTGTTCAGTCTAAGTACATGGCTTCAGGAGGACCTGATAGTAGCTTGCCAATACTTGTGAGGGGGTCATTAAGAAGGCAGAGCTGGGCTTTTGACAGCAGTGCTCAGTGGGAGGATGAGACTGGAGGTAAGGAGAAATCCCCTCCATGAGAAGGGCCATGCAGTGCAACCAGTTGCCCAGAGGTTTTCAAGCTGTAAATAACCCAGACCAACATTACAGTTGATCCTCCTCCAAGCAGGAGGCTGGGGTCCAGTCAGCCTTCTTTTCTATTATCCTGAATAAACTAGCACCGTTAGAAACTGTCACCTCACAGTTTACATCCTTGTCCAGGTCATTTATGAACGTGTTTAAAAGTTTTAATGTAAGCATAGGCCCCTATAGGACTGTGTCAGGGATATCTCCCCACTATGAAAAAGCTAGACATCCTCCAGAACAAGTTTTAGCAGTAAGGAACCCCCACGGAAATCCTTTGCAGAAAGAAGCCACAGACCTTAGTAATGTTCTTTGATTTAACACACTTCCGAGCATGAAACACAGGTTCAGGATTTCCACTTGAAAAGCATCAAACTACAGAAGTGACAATTTCCTCCCACTTGACTGGATACTAGTGTTTAAAATAGGGAGAAGTAAATCTGGAGGAGCAAAACAGTGAACAGTGAAAGAAGTGAACAGCATTGTATGAAACGAAAGATCAAGAAGCTCCAAAACAATAAGGAATGGAAGGAAATAACAAAGTGGCTGCATCAGTATTAAAACTAAAAGTTACTGCTATTACATCCACCAGCATTTTGATGCAAAGGATATGCAAAAATGGCTATAGACATAATGAAGACTATCTCTACTTCTTACAGCTAACTTTAGAGAATGTGCCCTTTTCCCTAACTAGAGAAGGCAGCACAGAGAAAACAGAGGTCGCTGGGTAACACCAGGCTGTAGAATACACCTAAGAGTTGAAAACCGAACTGTCGGTGTTTTGTTTGACCATGATTACTACCTACAGAAAAGTACTAGCGCTGCACTTCTGGGTTTTAATTTCTATAATAAAAAACAACTAAACATAGCATCATACACCCATCTCTTACTGCTGTCACACTGCTAAAGTATTTTAATGGCCATTAAAATGCCACAGGACTACTAAAAAACATCCTCCTACTGTCCCACTTGGCAACTCCTTTTGTTTACTCATGGAAAGGATGGCAGAAATAAACAGCAAGAAATACAGGTGGAGACAAGTAGTCCTGCTCCGTCTAACAACTCCATTATCCCATTGACATGTGAAAAGCAAAGCCACCTGATTTGGATGTGTCAACAGTAAGTTACCTATAACAAACTATGCACACTAAATAAAACTATTTTTAAAAAACTCTGAGCTCTATGGGAAGATTAAGTTCACTCTAATCCAACCAACCTTATACACAGCATGACACGCTAAACTCAAGCTTAGGATAAAATGACAAACATGTCTGATGACTACAGATTGATTTTACTCATTGACACAGCCCTTCACACCTATGATT
>NW_009914301.1:6539-14582 GCF_000696875.1 Nestor notabilis
TGGTCTCCTCTCAGGACTCCTCCCTGGCTTAAGACCTGAGCAAGAGGTTGACCCACTTTTTTTTTTTGTTGGTTCCCAAGTCATGAAGAAATCGTAAGTGGTTTAGAAGCTTGGTGCCTAGACTTGCTTATCTAGGTAAAAAATTCCAGGATATAACAGAAAGTACAAAACATCCCAACACATATTCCATGTGCTAGAAATACTGCTCAGCTGAAGATAAACCCCAGCTTCTATAGCCCTTCCAAAGATAGCTTCCATACTTCATCCACTTAAAACTACCTTCAAATTAACTTCATCAGCAGCAGAACCCTACTTCAAACTAATGTAGGAATTCAAAGCAATGTATGAATTCATTAGCTTTTACATTCCTTTTTATATACTTAATAGGAAGGAATTTATGTTGCTGGGTAAAGGGGCAAAAAAAAAAAATTAGAATGTGATGACACTTCCACAACCCTTAGTAAAAGATACCTCTGTTCAGGGTACTGTATTTTATACCTACTAATACACACAAAACTCCACAAAAACTGACTGCAAGTCATTTTTATTTAACCTGTACAGGCTACAGGAATGCAATTAAAATTGGATTCAAGAATATTTTTCAGCATTAGTGCAAGACTTAAAAACACCCTCTAGAATTAGCACCAATAGCACCAACCTAGATCATGCTAACATTCTGCCACTGAATGAAAGTACTATTCAGTATTTTACAGTCAGGCTACAATAATGGGTTATATTAAACCTTCACAGTCATTTCATTAAAAATTCCTTTCAGAAAAAATAACCTCAAAAATCTCTTTAATACAATTGGGTAAACAATTTGTGTTAAGGCAGCTTCTTTGGCTAATATTAATTTCCAGGACAAGGTGAATAATTATTTCAGAAGACAGAGCTAATGAATTTTCTCCTCCTAACTCCTCTTCCTTGTCTTCTCATACATACATACTGTAGAAATTTGAAGTAGCACATCTGGGTTTTTTCACCACCACTCCAAAAACACAGACATATTTAAACAGCAATACTTGTATGTTATCATAATCCTAACCAATTATGCAGATTCTCTTATCTAACTAAGTTATCACAGTGTTAAACTTGGCAAATATGTTAGACATGTTGATATTATTAAACTCAACACAAATTCATTAGCGTCAGTTCTTCCCATCAGCTAAATATTTTTTAAAAAAAGAAATTACAGTTAGGTAATGGAAAAAAATGCGATACTCAAGGCATAAACAGGCACTTAAAACCAACAGTGAAACTGGGAAGCACCACATTTCAGTTACAATCATGGAGCCTAACGCTGGAAACCACATCACTATACACCAAGAAGGCAAAAGGGAAAAATTAACTAACTACACACATATAGTGTTTCTATCCTCTATATATAAAACTGGGCCATATGTTAACTTCAATGCCATCTATAGACACACTACTCACTGTGGAAAGCACACCTGATATGGAAATAAAAGGAACAGAAATAAAGTTTCATGGAATAACATTTTCGAATTTTCAAAGCCAAATTAATTTCAAAGTAGTAAAATATTAAAACAGTACAAAGCACTGGACTTTAAGAACCATGTTGGTGATAGATAGAAAACCTTTAATGTATTCAGTTAACTGAGAAACTAGAAACCCCTGTGTGGAAAGCAGCGCAGCAACACTACAAGGCATATTCAACACTAAGCCCATGAAATATCAACAAGAGTTTTTTACCCATCTTCATGAGAGTAAATTGGGCCCCAAAGAGCAACAGCTCAAAGCTGCAGGAAGTATGAAGCAATTTCACTTGTCATGTGAATCACTGAGGGCTTACAGTAGTAACTTAGTCCAGGTCATCTCTACCCAGCTGTATGCATACCTTTTGAAGTGATACAACACCCAAGGCTGTTCATTATTATATGCATAAAACCAAACTACAACCATGACTTTCAAAGTCTCTCCTGTTCCTGTGTTATAAGCTATGTAAAGTCTTGCACATTAATGTTGCCAAGCATTCAGTGTCCCTAGTCATTTGACAGTCCATGTTTACAGGAAAGCTACAGTGGTTTTCAAAGTAAGGGGGATGGTGTGGACAGAATAGAAAGCATTGCAGAAGTTTAAGACTTTCTCAACAAGAGTCATCACTACCTTCCTAAATGAGGATAAATACCAAATTAAACAGGGGAGGATGAAAGACAGGAAAGGAGAAAGCACTACAGGAAAAGTCACTTCAAATAAAAGCAGTAAGCTTATATTGAATGAAATGTTTCCTTTAGATAGCCTTCCTTAACCTGAATTTCTGTCACCAGAACCAAACTCCCTTTCATTATAACTTCACTGGCACCTTACTTCCAATTCTCCCTCCGCTCTGACATTACCATCTACTCCATTGCTCTGCTCTCCGCTTCTCTGAAACACTTCTTCCCAGAGGGTCTTGTGCTTATGAATTCAATCACACTCAGCATCCCTACATCACAGCAGAGATTGAGACGTTCATTACAACCCTATGATCACCTAGTTACATCCTGCCAGCTTCCCCAGTCCCTCTACTACAGGACCAGATATCCAAGCAAAACCCAAGAGAGATATGCTTGTCTGTGGTCTTGTAATCAACAGCTGAGTTTGTTTGCCATCAGTATTTTCCCCTTCTCATTAGATTCTCTCAAATCTAATTTACATCTTCATCTAAATTTTCTTAAACAGATGCCTAAGCCTTCCATGAAGTCTGTTGCCCTTTTGGTCAACTGCTACCACAAAGAAACACACCAGTGTTCAAAAGGGATTCTTTTGAACTGTAACTAATAACAACTTTTTACACTTCAGCCTTTCATGCTTATTATATATAAACAGAAAAAGCAGAACTCTCCAAAAGTGGTTCCTGCTTTGGGAATAAGCATCAGTCTATCTATTTGTTTTGGCCAAGTATTTGGAGATGCCTACTCATTCCACATGGATCCACCGGCACTGGTCCTTAGGACCAGCAGCCAGAAGATGACTCATCACTTCTTAGACTTCAGTACAGCCAGCACCTGTGCTTACAAGTAAAGGTAGTTTCTTAAAATGACAGAAGGATACCAACATTTTATATATTTATGTTAAATACTCCTTCAGCCTTGTATCTCATGCCGCTACCACAAATACTCTTTTATTCAGTTATAATTCTTTTACAAAATACTTAGGGAAGAAGAAGCAATACCGAGAAAGCTCGACAAAGTTATTTTTGAGATACAAGAAGCCATTCAAGGTACAAATTACTCTTCAAGTTTTCAGCGTATGGGTAAAAACAACAAAAGGCATCAACTTTACAGACTAAAAGAAACTTGCATAAACATTCAATCAAAAGCATTTCAATATTTGAAATAAGTTTTTCTTTAAAATCATCTATGCTTCTAATCAGCATTTTCTTTCTGGCCCGCTATCAGAATACCATCAATTATGGCATAAAAAAAGGATCTGTGAAGATTACCATTTTTATCTGGGGCATAAATTTAAGGGGGCAGAACTCGTCAGGAACAAGAGCACTACCAACAGGAGTACAGTGCTCAAATCAGCTTTCTCTGTTTACAGCCCAAAAGGGGAAAAAATGCCAGTAGTAGCCACACTGCACTCGTTCATATAGAAGAGCCCTGAACACCTCTCTACCCCAAGATAGGACAGGAGGAGAAAAGGTACAAAAAGAAAACAGAGAGGAAAACAAAGTCATGACACAGTTCCAACTACCTAAAAAGGCCTTCCTAAACTGCTAGAAATTATTTTTAGATTTAATTTACACAGACACACTAAACCACAGTATCATCTGTAAAAATAAATAAATAAACATTATAAGTGGGATGGTTAAAAAAAAAAGCCTTCTTGTAGAGGGAACTGTTTTAAGCAGAGAAACTAAGTTTCTCTGAAAATCTGGCATCTGAAGCCTACACACCTGAAAACATTTAGTCCTTCAAATGGAAGCATCTGATATTAATCATAAAACTACATATTACACCCATTTCAGCATCTGCCTGGACTTGCAAGAAGCAATTAGAGTTATAACAGCACTTTTGTATTTGGACGTATTGTACCAAGACTGGTATTTATCATGACATATTTAATATAATTAAGTCATTTCCAAATATACTATATTTGATCTTAAGCTAAGTAAACATTCTAGTGCCACCAAATTATTTTCTTCTGTAGTTTTCCCACACAACAAATACAAGCACAGTACATTTATTTTGCCAAGGAAACCTCATAACCAAGTGTGTGTGTATATTTTTACAAACTCAAAATTCTGCATTTTGTAAATGGAAAAATAAGATCAAAAAGCAGATCTAAATTTTAAAAATACAAACTAATATTGCAGAGCAGGAGACTCAAACTGTTAAAAAAAGAAGCCTAAGAATATTCTAAAAGGTAAACGCAGGGGAATATAAAGAGACTGAATCATTGCACTTACTTGGGTTTGCATTTTAAATAAACAGGTCACAACAATACAAGCGCAAAATAGAACAATTATGTTATATAAACATAATAGCAGGACACAAAGGAAAAGCAGTTCCCTAAAAGCTTAAATATACTTCATGGATGTGCAAGATTGCAACAAGCTATAAATGAATGTAAAGGGTCAAGAAAGGCAAACTAATTAAGTGTACAAAAATAACAGATAGTATCAGACCAGCACAGAACACTGTCTGCCCTTTACAACTCCTCCATACAAATGCTGACAAGTACAGAACACAGACATTCTTCTATATTTTGTAACCAACTAAAGCTGCTTCTCGGAAAGATGCCTCTTCTAGTTAGCACAGAGTATGACTCCAGCTTTATTAAAGTCCAGGCTCCCACTGACTTTGAGCAAGCTCACAGCTGTGCCATGTCTCTTATACTGGGTCATCAGTTCTCAGTCTCCGTGTTTACTTTACTGAATCTGAATTTTAAAGTTCATACAAGTCTAAAAGAGCCTGGGTGTTTCCAGTAACTCTTCCAAACAACAGATCCTCAACATCACAGTTACACATTCGAAGAGTCATGCCAAAACTAGATGAGGGAGTTAACCTTCTTTTACTAAAAGATCATCACCATGAGGCAACAAAATACAAGGCTGATTATTTTCTTGCAAACAGCTACGCTCTTCAAAAAAAGAAAAAAACAGGTATCACACAGACACTCCAAATGAGGTCAAAAGTAAATGGGCCTGAGTTAAATTAAGCCTTAAATCACAATGACCTCTGACCTCAAAATCAGATGAAGAGTTTATTTGAAAAAATAATAGTAATCTTTTACTACCCTTGCTCAGTGTGTGTATATATATATGTGTGTGTGTGTGTGCGCGCGTGTGTGTGAGAATCATCTGTCTTTTCAAGGTGGGATTAGCAGAAGTTGGCACCTACAGAAAGAGACAGGCACCACCAGCAGAAGGGTAACAAGCCTTTAATTTCTGTTATGTAACACAACTTCATGGAAAACTCTGCAGCTCGCCAGTTCAGAGAACAGACGAAACAAAGATGAAGCACTAAACTGAAGTTAAGCCTAGTGTGCCCTGAGGACTCCATCAGAAAGCACAAACTAGAAATTTTTATCTATTCAAAGAAAACAGAACATTTATAAAAGAAAAGTGAAAAGGGTTTTCTTTTCAATTACATCAACTTCCTTTCATCTCTGTTCTCTCATGAATGTATCATTTTAGCTTCCAGTAAAGACTGTGCCACACAAGTAGATCTCCAAAGAGAATGCTACCAGATACCACAGATTTGACTTCTTACAGGCATATAGAGGTTTCTTCCACTGTAATATTACACAATAAACATCAAATCTTTCCATTGATCGCTCCACTGCCCCCAGCCCACCTGCAGCTTGCATGAAAGTCACGTGCATGTGTCACAAAGTGGAATACGTTCCCTCCTCAGCCAAGGGGATGATGATTATACCCACTACCCACACAACAACTGTCTATTTGCATATTTTAAGAAATTACATTCACCATGTAACTTCATGACCAGCAAGAGTGTTATCATAATAGTACATGTAAGCAACATGCTCCATGTATTTTGTTATGCTTAAACTAACCACAAGTGTAATCATAATTGCAATATGCTTCTGCAGCTATGTGAGAGCCACAAGAAGGTTGCGTAATCAGCTGTGGACAGCAGCAGCTTATACACTCATAAAACCCTGCGGTCTTCCAACATAAAAACAAGATCACAACTGCACCAATGCATGATTTAAAACGCAAAATTGTTATTGTTATCCCCACTAGTTAAACGAAACCATAGATGGCTTGTCATCAATATTAAAGATCAAAGTACAGTTTCAAGAGCAAGAATATTCTACCTCCACTGTCCCAATAAAGCAACACTGCACCTCTAAAATGAGTTACTGATGTCTTATATTATTTCTTACATGACTACACCAACAGGAAGAGTTCACAATTGTTCTAGAGGAGCTGAAAAAGCTTTAGAGAAGTAGCTACTAGTTCTTTCAGAATTTAAGAGACCTTCGGTCTTTGTAACAGTACCTGCACAGAACCACTCCTTCAGACTCAAAAGTGTGCACCTTACTAGGTACAAAAGGAGGATATGTAGCATACAGCATATCGGAACAAGATTCTGGTGGACATAAGGAGGAAACAATTACACAAAGAAACATAAATGGGAAAACAGACACAAGGGAAAAAACAGATTACAGCACCCAAAGAGATGAATGATTTCTGTATACACCTGTGTTTTCATAGCACAAAGGAGATTAAGAATGCTTAAAGAACTCTTTACCAAAAAAAGTATTTTTATGCCCCACCACCACTCACAGCTCTCATGACATACACTACATCCACTCACAGAATAGTGAGGGTCCAGAAGATCTCCTAAAGTAACAGTTCTCTCCATACAGACTCGTTTTGCACTCCTCAGAAAAAAATATCCCAGAAACATAATACTTCACCAGAAGAAAGAAGGTTTTCACATGCGGATTTGTAAAAAATAGAAAAGAAATTAACACACTTGGGATCCAACCAAGCCTCTGTTAACAAATAGCCTTGCCATACACCTGGATAAATCAGTTAACAGTGGTATTTAATATTGTCTCTCAGTACAGCTAAAAATACTTAAAGCTCAATTATGAAAAAATATTTTAATTGAAGAAATCCATTATTCTTTATACAGCAGTAACTGCAAAGAGAGTGCAACTACCCAGCTGAGTTAGGATAGCAGGTGCATAGTAGGCAACACTGCATGTCTCCTATGTGTGGCACATATTTCCTTCCTTGAACTGAAGCAGAAGAGAAACAAGCCTCATCAAAACACCTCTGTCAGCTTTGAACAATCCTGAAAATAATTATGAGGCAGTCAGAGAGGAAACCACAACAGCCCCTTTCAACTGGAAGTAAGGTGTAGTGCTGCACTTGACCACAGAAGGCTGAGGAAGATGGGACAGCACAGGCACTGCTGATGAGCTCTGTATTGCTCCACTTGGAGAGCATAAGGCATGCAGCAGCACTCAGAACATGAGAGGTTAGGGAAAACATAAGGTTACCCACATCCGTTGCAGACAGTGCAGCAAAAGACAGGAGACTCTTAGTATCACAAGCAATGCCATGAAATCCCATGCATACCTTACACCAACCAGGCTGCAGTGGAAGGTTGAGGTGTTGAACACAAAACAGCGCACAGGAGAATATTCAGAAGCACATTAACGTCTTGCATGTATACACAGTATTTCCTCTTTTCGCTGAACGCACAGGGAGAGGAAAACCCGCACCGGGGTAAGTGCTGAGCTCCCAACCAGCCAGCCCTCGTGGCCCCTCACACCCATGCCGGCGGGAGAGATGCACGCACAGCTATGCCCCACAGGGGACACGCCACCGGGTCAGCCTGGACGCGGGAGCTGGGGCGAATCAGCGAAGGGCAGGCAACGAAACAGGGACAGAGCGGGACAACCCCACGGCTGCCCGGCGACGGGGCTGAGGGAAGAGGAGAAGAGGTGCGGAGAGTACAACGCGGGGGGAGGAGGGGGGGGTGTCCCGCGGCAGCGCGGCCTCCGGGGCACCGCAATGACAGGTCAGGGAGGAAGGCGGGAGGGGAACCGCGCAGC
>NW_009914302.1:0-348 GCF_000696875.1 Nestor notabilis
GTGGGAACGCGAGGAGTGAGCCCAATGCAAGGGCACCATTAGGGAGCTCTCCATGTTCTAAAGAGGCCCAACAGCAGTTTTCTCTCCTGGCTCTTCGTCTGTGGGAGCAGGACCCGCACGTTCGTGCTCAATGCAACGGCCTCGGCCCAGACTGTAGGAGGCATGGTGGAAGAGGCATAAAATTGGACTTTTAGGTGGGAAAGCAAGGAGCGGGCCCAATGCAAGTGGCACCGTTGCGGAGCTATCCATGTGCTATAGAGGCCCAGCAGGAGTTTTCTCTCCTGGCTCTTCGGCTGTGGGTGCCGGACCCGGACGTTCGTGCTCAATGCAAAGGGCTCTGCGCAGCCC
>NW_009914302.1:496-910 GCF_000696875.1 Nestor notabilis
GGGAGCCGGACGTTCGTGCTCAATGCAATAGGCTCGGCCGCGCCTCGAGTGTGCATTCTCGAAGAAGTTTACAATAGGTATTTTAGGTGGGAAAGCGAGGAGCGAGCCCAATGCAAGTGGCACCGTTGCGGAGCTCTCCACGTGCTAGAGAAGCTCAGCACTACCTTTCTTTCCTGGCTCTTCGGCTGTGGGAGCACTATCTGTATGTTCGTGCTCAATGCGATGGGCTCGGCACGGCCTGGAGCGGGCATACTCGAAGAAGCATGCGTATGGACTTTTAGGAGGGAAAGCGGGGAGCGAACCCAATGCAAGTGGCACCGTTGCGGAACTCTTCGTGTGCTAAAGAGGCCCAGCTGCTCTTTTCTCTCCCAGTCTTCGACTGTAGGAGCAAGTGCCAGACGTTCATGCTCCCTG
>NW_009914303.1:0-4880 GCF_000696875.1 Nestor notabilis
CTTGCATTTGTCTTGGTTAAACTTCATGAGACTGGCGCTGGCCCACCTCACAAGCGTGTCAAGGTCCCTCTGGATGGCATCCCTTCCCTCCAGCGTATCAACGAAGCCACACAGCTTGGTGTTGTTGGCAAACTTGCTGAGGGTGCATCAGTCCCACTGTTCATGTCACCAACAAAGATGTTGAACAACACAGGTCCCAACACCGATCCCTGAGGGACACCACTCGTTAATGGTCTCCACGTGGACACTGAGCTGTTGACCACAGCTCTTCGTGTGCAGCCATCCAGCCAGTTCTTTATCCACTGAGTGGTCCATCCATCAAACTAGGGTGTCTCTCCAATTTAGAGACAAGGAGGTCGTGTGGGACAGTGTCAAATGCTTTGCACAAGTCCAGGTAGATGTTGTCAACTGCTCTGCCCCTGTCCATCAGTCCCGTAGCCCCACCATAGAAGGCCACCAAATTGGTCAGGCAGGATTTCCCCTTAGTGAAACCACGCTGGCTGTCACCAACCACCTCGCTGTTTTTCATGTGCCTCAGCATGCTTTCCAGGAGAATCTGCTCCAAGATTTTGCCAGGCACAGAGGTGAGACCGACTGGTCTATAGTTTCCTGGGTCTTCCACCTTCCCCTTCTTGAAAATGGGGGTTACATTTCCCTTCTTCCAGTCATCAGGAACTTCACCTGACTGCCATGACCTCTCAAATATGATGGCCAGTGGCTGAATGGACACGGACATTTGTAATTGAGTATGTCAACCACAGCTATAAGATGGCATGCAAATTAGGGTTAGGGTTAACGTTCAGAGTGTCACAAAGCGTACAGGTCCAAAGATACTGGTGCTGACAAAGGAATGCCAAGGGGAGCATGGCACTGCACCGACATTACTCCTTCAACACCTTTCTCATGTGGGAAAATCATTTGGCTGGAGGATGTCAGCCTCAGCTCCCAATTCCATGCAAATTAGGGGTAAGGTTAGGGTTAGCCTTCAGAGAGCCATAAAGCCTACAGCTCCTGGGGTAACAGGGCTGGGAAAGGCATGCCAAGGGGAGCAGATCACTGCATCAGCATTGTTCCTTCAACGCCTTTCTCATCTGAGGCACCCATTCACATGAAGGACAACATCCTCAACCCCACCATGCCTTGCAACTTAGTGTTAGGGTCAGGGTTATTGATCAGAGAACCACAAAGCCTGCAGCTCCCGGGATATAATGGATGAAAAAGGCATACCAAGGAGAGCACGGTACTGCACCAACATTACTCCTTCAACACCTTTCCCATCTGGGACACCCATTCAGCTGGAGGACATCAGCCTCAGATCCAAGACACCAGCCCATTCGGCTGGAGGATGTCAGGCTCTGCACTATGATCCCTTGCAAGTAGGGTTAAGGGTAGGGTTAGCGTTGAGACACCCACAAAGCCTACATATACAAGGATACTATGGATAAAACAGACATGCCAAGGGGAGTACAGCATCGCAACAACATTGCTCCTTTGACATCTTACTCATATGGGAAACCCATTCAAATGGAGGACATCAGCCTCAGCTCCCAATTCCATGCAAATTAGAGCTAAGGTCAGGGCTAGCGTTCAGAGAGACACTAAGCCTACAGGTCCCAGGACAATGGTCATGAAAATGCTTGCCAAGAGGAGCATGGCACTAAATCAGTGTTGCTCCTTCAACACCTTTCTCATTTGGGACACCGATTCGCAGAGAACATCAGCCTTAGCTTGAGGACTCCTTGCAAATTAGGTTAGGGTAAGGGTTAGGGTTAGCATTCAGAGAGCCACAACGCCTACAGCTCCTGGGATATTATGGATGAAAAGGCATGCCAAGGGGAGCACAGCACTGCATCATTTCTCCTTCAGACATCTGGGACACCCATTCGGCTGGACGAGAACTGCTCAACCTCACGATTCCTTGTAAATTAGGTTTAGGAGTAGGGTTAGCGTTTAGAGAGCCTCAAAGCCTACAGCTCCAAGGATACTATAGCTGAAGAAGGCATGACAGTGGCAGTACGGCACTGCCCCAACATTGCTCCTTCGATACTTTTCTCATCTAGGACACCTATTTGGCTTTAGGATGTCAGCGTCTTCCCCATGGTGTCTTTCAATTAGGGTTGAGGTGAGGGTTAGCATTCAGAGAGCCAGAAAGCCTACAGATACAAGAATATTACGGATGAAAAAGACATGCCAAGAGGAGCATGGTACTGCACCAACATTGCTCCTTCAACACCTTTCTCATCTGGGATGCCCATTCATATGGCTGATATCAGCCTCAGCTCCACGATGACATGCAAATTATGAATAGGATTACTTTTAGCATTCATAGAGCATCAAAGCCTGCAGCTCCTTGGATACTAGATCTGAAAAAGGCATGCTAAAGGAAGCTGTTCCAGGGATCGAAGGATTCTGGGTGGAGAAGGAACGTAAGCCCCATGCACGCCAAACTGCTAGAAAGTTTATTACAAGATCTAAACTAGATGTAAAATCCAGAGACATACCAAGCTAGAAGGAGAGATAACTAAAGGCTACCAAAGAACAGATCAGGCACAGATTCCTACCAACCCACACACTTGTCCAATGACCAGGAGGTCAACTCCAAGGTGCATTGTGTAGAAACGGGTTGGCAGGCACATACTTTTTGCGGGCGTCCCCATGGAGGTAAGGTTGACTATAAAAGGTAGTTGGATCTGCCTTCTTCTCGATCTCTCTCTATCGCCAGGCCTTTTATATGCCCAAATGCGCTAACTCATCCTGATGCAGGGGGTGAGCCTGCATCAGAAGGAGTGGCCTTGTTGGATTCTTTTTTCCCGTGCACATTCGTCCTGACACAGGGGGCCAGCCTGTGCCAGAAGGAGTGGCCCCGCCGGCTCCCCGCCCCGCGCATTCACTCTAGATAATCTGGGTGGTCCACCATGGACCAATTCCAGTGTTATACCCGTCTAATACAAATATATACATGCTTTTTTATCTTGATCAGGATGGTCCACCATGAACCAATTTTTACAGTGTTAGACCCATCTAACACAGGAGCACAGCACTGCACCAACATTTCTCCCTCAACACTTTTCTCATGTAGGAAACCCATTTGGCTGGGAGGACATCAGACTCTGCCCAATGATGTCTTGCAGTTAAGGTTAAGGTAAGGGTTAGCATTCAGAAAGCCACTCATTCACATGGTGGAGGTCAGGCCCACCTCCACGATACCATGAAAATTATGATTAGGGTTAGGGTTATCATTCAGAGAGACAGAAAACCTACAGGTCTCAGGATATTAGTTATCTTTCAGAAAAACAGAAAACCTGCAGGTCCCAGGATATTAGGGCTGAAAAAGACATTCCATGTTGAGCACTGCATTACAACAAGTTTTCTCCTTCAACACCTTTATCATCTAGGATCACCATTCTGCTGGAGAACATAATCTTTAGCTCCAAGATGCCATGCAAATTAGGGTTAGGGGTAAGGTTAACATTCAGAAAGCCACAAAGCCTACAGGTCCCCTGATATTGTGGACGAAAAAGGCATGCCAATGGGAGCACGGCACTGCACCAACATTTCTCCTTCAACATCTTTCTCATCTAGGACACTCATTCAGCTGGAGGACATCATCTTCTCCCCTACGATGCCTTGCAATTAGGGTTAAGGGTAGGGTTAGCATACAGATAGCCATAAAGCATACAGATCCAAGGATATTGTGCATGAAAAAGGTATTAAAATGGGAGCACAGCACTGGACCAACATTGCTCCTTCAACACCTTTGTCATGTGGGACACTCATTCATATGGAGGACGTCAGCCTCAGCCCCACAATGCCTTCCCAACTATGTTTAGGGTTACTGTTAGATTTCAAGGAGCTTCAAAGCTTACAGATCCTGGGATACTAGGGCTCAAACAGACATGCCAAGGGGATCACGGCACTGCAACAACATTGCTCCTTCAAAATCTTTCTCATCTGGGACACGCATTTGGCTGGAGGATGTTGGCCTCAGCCCCAGGATGCCATGCAAATTAGGGTTAGGGTTAGCGTTCAGAGAGCCACAAATCCTAGAGCTCCAGGCATAATGGTGCTGCAAAAAGGCATGTCAATGAGAGAATGGCACTGCACTGCACCGCACCAACATTGTTCCTTCAACACCTTTCTCATCTGCGACAAACATTTGTCTGGAGGATGTAGGCATCAAACCCTCAATAACCTGCAAATAAGTGCTAAGGTTAGGTTTAGTTTTCAGAAAGCCACAATGCCTGCAGCTCCTGGGATATTATGGATGAAAAAGGCATGCCAAGGGGAGCACGGCACTCCACCAACATTGCCCCATCAACACATTCTCAACTGGGACACCCATTCGGCTGGAGGATGTCAGCCTCTACCTTATGATGTCTTGCACCTACAGTGGTCCTTGCACAAATTTCTAATCTAGAATAGTGACTCTCCTGCAGGCCACAGCCTCAGTATTATGGCATAATAAAGATTAGGGTTATGGTGAGGGTTAGAGTTCAGAGAGCCACAAAGCCTACAGGTTCAGGGACACTGAAAAAGGCATGCCAAGATGAGTACGGCACTGCTCTAACATTGGTCCTTAATAACCTTTCTCATGTGGGAATCCCATGGTGCAGGAAATGTGAATCTCAGGTTCATGCTGCCATTCAGGTGAGATTTAGGCTTCAGAGAGCTACAAAGCCTACAGGTTCAGAGACATTGGGAGTGCAAAAGGCAGGCCAAGATGAGTGATGCATTGCACCAACATTGGTCCTTTTATGCCCTTCTTATCAGGAACACTGCGCTGGAGAACACGGTCTCTGGATTATAGCATCAGAATAATTAGGGTTATGGTTAGGGTTAGGCTTCAGAAAGCCACAAAGCCTACAGGTTCAGAGGCATTG